>NC_056032.1:23600232-23700035 GCF_004379255.2 Salvia splendens | reverse complement strand
GTTAACCAATGACAAAAATACATAGCAATTGAAGACGCCAAAATCAATGAAAGTTGGCATACGAAGTTGAAACCATTAAAAATCGATAAAGACAATTTGGAATAAATAGGGTTCTCAACAAAAACCAATCCCTGAAACTCAAGAAGGGGGGGGGGGGGGGGGGTTACGTTGGAACGACAGAGAGAGATCGCGGTGGGAGGAACTTGAGTGGACTACCCACTCTTGCTGGTGGGATCATTATCTCCGCATCCTCGCTCCCCTGTCTGCCCACAGTGTTAGGCACTGGACGAATGATCTTACCTTATTGCATGGGACCTTTGAGCAGGTACGGTTTTTATTGCGCAAGGTGGACAACCCTCTACACCAAACAACCCAATACTGGTCTCCCTCCCCCATCCTCCATATCGTCTCTTTTCCGCGTGCAAAATAAACCATATCCACAAGCGCCACCCCACACCCCCTCTTCCCAACATCGAAACCCCTACATAATTTTACATTATATAAATACAACGCTATATGAAATAATATAAAAAACACAACTCATGAGGCTTCACCACTGAATATTTCTAAGGACACAAGAAGTAAATGAGCATAGAAGCACCTCAACCAAAATCCTAATTGCCAAACGGAAAGAACTAAAACAAGCCAAACATTTAGACTTTATAAATCAAGCGGCTGGCGACAAATTACAGCAATAAGAACAACTTTAAGGAATTATGTCCAGAGTTAATGGACTATAAGGACATAAGTGTTGGAAAAATTTGGCAGTGGTTGGAAGCCAATGAACTTACAAGAGAACCATCTGAAGACTTTGCGCAATGGAGGGTCAGATTCACCTTCACTGACCTCTTTTTGAGCTGACGATATTCTTAGTGTATTTATCCATTCTGTCTTGCAGTGGCACTTTCAGCCTTCAAAAACAACGGCACTATGAGCTGGGTAGATACCGGGGGGCTATTTAACTGTCTATCAATTGAATTTGCAATAATTTCACAAAGAGAAGGAAGCAATATTTGTGGTACCCTTCAGGACAGTTTTATATGTAAATCTAACTTGGTTATCTTGAATACTCTACTGTGTGTTTTCCCGTATCCAGCTCATTTTCTTTTCTAGGTTAGATTCATGACGATGATATTGTGCTTGATCACTCCAATAGTTCTTGTAACTATTTAAAAATAAATATAGGTCAGAGACGTAACAAAATATGACACTTTGGCAGAAAAAGTTTTGTTTCTATTTTCTTCACCTCTTAATTTCATGAATAAGAAAAAACTGGATAGCAAAATGACATTCTCCACCAAGTTCCTATGCAATACTAATAGCTTTGGCTGATGCAACCTCTGTAACCGGTGCAGGTATGACAACCAGCAATATCGCATCACTGCGTTCAGAATACACACTCTGACATGAAGAGAAAATGCCATCAGACAACTTAAAAATACCGTTGGCCCTAGGCCATGATTAACAATCGTAGTATCATTTAGTCAGAATAAGAAGGTCAAAATTCATGCATCCCGTGGATCAAAATCAGTGTTAGGAAAAAAAAGAATGATCTTACCTTATTGAAATGGCACCTTGAGCAAGGTAAGGTTTTTCATTGCGTAAATGGTGGAAACCATATGCAAACATGAGATAATTGCCTTTAAAGCTAGAAACCACAATCAAGCCAGAACCCTGGATAGGTAAGGTAATCCAGATTCAAAACATAATGCCATCAATATAGAGCTCAAATAAGAATAATGAAAATGCATGATATTCATATAATGTACCAGAAGTTCGAATAAAGAAGAGTTGTGTAGGACATCATTCCAGTGAAAACATGTTTGAGTCATATAGCTCCACAACATGCAACAATTTCTGCTTGTGGCATATAAACATATTTTAGGACTAATAAGAGTGCTCAGTGAAATGTGCATCACACGGCCATAAAGTACCTCCAGTGTGATGACACCACGAAAATGCCTCTCTTCCTGCTTCTTCGTGTACCCAAGCTGCAGAGGTCTGGAAAGTATATGTCATGAAATCATGAAAAGAATGCTTGTATAAGTAATTGGGCAAGTCTAGGAACTGACTTGTCCTGTTTATCCATTCAACACGATCCATCCGCAGCTTCACCCATTAGTTTTCATACTCCTCTTTAACAAAAGTCCTGCAGGGAGAAAGGTTAGTGCTTTATAAGAAATCTAAATGCATATACATAAAACGAGCCAAACATTAAGAATTAAAAACCAAGCAGCTGACAAATTTCACGGCAATAAGGACATAAGTGTCGGACAATTTGGCAATGCTAAGAAGTTGATGAACTTACAAGAGAACTATCAGAAGACTTTGGCGGAATGGAGGGCCAGATTCACCCTTCACTTGATCTCCTTTTGAACTGATGATATATGTTAGTTTATTATCAAATTTGCCTTGTCAGTAGCACTTTCATCTACAAACAACGGCACTTCAGGATGTAGATACTGGGAAGAAGCTTCACGAGACAACCATGAGAGAAGATTTGGCAGCCTTATTTTCATGCGATTTTGGATCTTTTAAGCAAGGGTACTCCACTAGCTGATTCTGGTAACTAGTTTTCTCTAGTCCAGTTTGCATCTCATTTCCGGTCTTGATGTCTCTTCCAGAAGTGCTTCCAAGAAGTGCTTCATGTTGAAGCCTCGCCAAATCATCGTCTTCCCCTCCCACTATTCCATCACAAAAGCTCCCGTCACTTCTTCAACAGCTTATTCTTGCTATTTTTTTTCTTCACATTTTCTTCGAACTCTTTCCTTGATTCTGCTCTCTGTATTTTACTTTTTCTCGATCTGTTTCACCAATTTTTCTTTTTTTTACCTTTTTCCACATCTCCTTCCTCTCTTTTTTCTTCTTTTTCTCTTTTTTTTCTGCATTTCTTCCACCGATTTTTCTTTTGGATCTGTTAAGCGAGGGTACTCCACTAGCTGATTCAGGTAGCTGGTTTTCCCTAGGCCAGTTTGCATTCTCATTTTCCGCTCTTGATTTCTCTTCCAGTAGTGCTTTAAGTTGAAGCCTCGCCAAATCGTCTTCTTCCCCTCCCCACTACTCCATCACGATGCTCCCGTTCTTTTTGATTCTGCTCTATTTTTTTCATTTTCTAGATCTGTTCCACCAATTTTTCTTTTTTTTTTACCTTTTTTCCACATATCTCCTTCCTCTATTTTTTCTTCTTTTTCGCTTTTCTTTTCTACATTTCTTCCACGATTTTTCTTTTTTTTTCCACATATCTGCTTCCTTTTTTTTTTTTCTTTTCTATTTTTTTTCTTCTTTTCCAACCCTTATTTCAAACAACCCTTCCATGTTTCTTTCTAGACTTTCTGCCCTAGTGTTGACTGATTACGAAAGTCCTGCTGGGAGAAAGGATAGAGCTTCATAAGAAATCTGAGTGTGTATACATAAAATTAGACAAGCAACTTCTTCGAATCATCTATCTACTAGCACATACAATCTCTACCTTGCATTTTCAATTTATTAAAGAAGGAATATGCATGCAATTTTAATACAATAACACAACCTACATTAGGCTAAATATTTGCTAATAAAAAACTTAAGTAACTTAAGATAAAAATCTGATGGATAGTTACACAATGCCTAAAATACATATCATATCTAAGACACCAAAATCAATGAAAGTCTTGCATAAGAATTGAAAACTAAAAATCGATAAAGATCAAGTTGGAATCAGGTCTCAACAGAACCAATAACTGGAAAAAGGAGATAGGAAAAAAAAACTTCTAGTGAGGTCCCCCCACCCCAACAGTAGTTGATAGCCATTTGCTTGAGGTGGAACAAATGTAAAACAATCGTGCTATGCTCTATCATAACGGATATTAAAATGATATATTTTCATTGACCCACACACACAAGAACTTTACTTATTTTTGTTCAACCTAGCTGGAAAAAACAGTACACTACCTGTTCTATGTGTTTGGCGGATATTACTTCAGCCATAACCATCAAAGCATGCCATCTATGTTTAAGACCGAAATTTTCGAGACAACCATCATTGGGGTGAGCCTGAACAAACCCCCTCTGGCAAAACAAAAAGGAGGAAGAATAAGAAAATGAGATAAAAATGAATAAAAGATTCATCATCGTGTAGCTATAAAACCATCCTTTAAGTGATCATATAAAATTGGTCATCTAAAAGTTAAGATTAAAATAATTAGGAATATATATAAAATAGAATTCCTACATTCTCAATAGAGATAATTTACCGGCATCAGTTGAGAGGAGACGCAGAAGCCACCAGAATATGTATTATATAAAAGTAACTAGGCCTTGATCTCCCAAAAAACCTGGAAAGGGGGGGGGGGGGGCTATGGTCCCTTCCAATCCACTGTTGTTGTGCAACCGCTTACTGCAATCTCCAAAGAAATGTTCTTTATCAGTTACACTTTCTACTTAATGTCTTATTCTATTATAAAATTTAATTTTGAAAGTGAAAGCATTCAAGGAATAGTGTGACATTCAAAGGGACGAAATGCGCCATCTAAAAAGTACTCCACAAATATTTTTGTGTTTTAATGTGAAGAATGAAACCATGAGCGCCATTGAAAGCAGGCTGTAGGGAGAAAAAACTAAATTAAACACCTCAGCAGGAGAATCAGAATGAATCTGTTCATGAATAGTAATGATTTGCAGATAAATATCTAAAACCTAAGATTGGCCTTTGCTGTAAGAAAACACAATTATAGAAAAATGTTGTGAATATAAAACTAATCCTGCACTCAAGCAAGCCATAATATGTACTTTTCTTGAAAACAAAACATAAATGAATAATGGTATTTTCATAAACAGCTGAAGTTATAAAAATGTCAAAATCCATGCATACTGTGGATTAAAATCAGTGTTAAGAATTGAAAACTAATAAAATCGATAAAGATCAAGTTTGGAATCAGGTTCTCAACAGAACCAATCACTGAAAATAATGAGGACCTAGAACAACAAAGATCGAGGGATGATGGTATGGTGACTACTACAAGTCCGTATGTATAGGCGTGGGTGTGTGAATAATGGAAACTATAATACATGCAGGCTGCGTTCCGTGTATCAAATATAGTGTTAGGAAATAAAAGAATGATCTTAGCTTATATGAAATAGGACTATGTGCAAGGTAATGTTTTTGATTGCGTAAATGGTGGAAACCATATGCAACTTGGGCATCCATACCTTCATCACATATAGTATCTTGTCAGAGTAATAAAGATATTAAAGAGAAAGTTTAGCATACAAATACGAACCTATGCTGAAACAATTATAAAACACAAATTCATGAGGCTTCACGTCTGGAATATTTCAAAGGACACAAGGAGTAAATGAGCATAGAGGCACCCCAACCAAAATTCTAATTCATAAACGGAAAGAAACTAAAATAAGCCAACATTTAGATTTTATAAATCAAGCGGCTGAAAATTTTAACAGCGATAAGTACAACTTTAAGGACTTATTATGTCCATAAAATTAATGAACTTATAAGGACATAAATTTTGGAAATATTTGGCAGTGCTTGGAAACTAATGAACTTACAAGAGAACAATCGGAAAGACTTTGCGCAATGGAGGGTCAGATTCACCCTTCACTTGACCTCCTTTTGAACTGATGATATGATATTTCTTACTGTATTTATCCATTCTTCCTTGTCAGTAGCACTTTCAGCCTTCAAAACAACGGCACTATGGGCTGTGTAGATACCAGGGGGGCTCTATTTAGCTGTCTATAAATTGAATTTGCAATAATTTCACAAAGTGAAGGAAGCAATATTTGTGGTACCTTTCAGGGACAGTCTTAGACGGAACCCTAAACTATACTTGTTATCTTCAATACTAGACTGGGTGCTTTTCCCGAATCTGGATCATTTTCTTTTTTATCTTTAGAGCTCTCTTTTGGGGAGGAGTTTCCTCATCTTTTGCAACTTTTTCCAGGTTAGATTCCTGATGATGATTGATATACTTTGCTGATCACTCCAATAGTTCTTGATCCTATTTAAAAAATAAATACAAGTCAGAGACGTAACAAAATTTGACATGCTGGCAGAAAATGTTCTGTTTCTATTTTCTTCACCTCTTAATTTCATGAATAAGAAACAATTGGATAGCAAACTGACATTCTCCATCTAGTTCCTTGCAGCGTTCAGCATACACACTCTGATATGAAGACAAATGCCATCAGACAACTTAAAATCAAAATACGTGGCCCTAGGCCATGATTAACAATCATTAGTATCATTCAGTCGGAATAAAAAGGTCAAAATCCAAGCATACCGTGAATTAAAATCAGTGGTAGGAAATAAAAGAATGATCTTACCTTATTTTATGCGATTTCGGATGTGTTAAGCGAGGGTACTCACACTAGCTGATTCAGGTAGCTGGTTTTCCCTAGGCAAGTTTGCATTCTCATTTTCCGCTCTTGATTTCTCTTCCAGTAATGCTTTAAGTTGAAGCCTCGCCAAATCGTCTTCTTCCCCTCCCCACTACTCCATCACGATGCTCCCCGTCTCTTTTTTGATTCTGCTCTATTTTTTCTTTTTCTAGATCGTTCCACCAATTTTTCTTTTTTTTACCTTTTTTTCCACATATCTTCTTCCTCTATTTTTTTCTTCTTTTTCGCTTTTCTTCACTACATTTCTTCCACCGATTTTTCTTTTTTTTCCACATATCTGCTTCCTCTTTTATTCTTCTTTTTTCTGTTTTTTATTCTTTTCCAACCCTTATTCCAACCAACCCTTCCATGTTTCTTTCTACACTTTCTGGCCTATTGTTGACTGATTACGAAAGTCCTGCTGGGAGAAAGGTTAGAGCTTCATAAGAAATCTGAGTGTATATACATAAAACTAGACAAGCAACTTCTTCGAATCATCTATCTACTAGCACATACAATTCTCTACCTTGCATTTTCAATTTATTAAAGAACGAATATGCATGCAATTTTAATACAATAACACAACCTACATTTGGCTAAATATTTGCTAATAAAAACTTAAGTAACTTAAGATAAAAATTTGATGGATAGTTACACAGTGCCTAAAATACATATAATATTGAAGAAACCAAAATCAATGAAAGTCTTGCATAAGAATTGAAAACTATTAAAATCAATAAAGATCAAGTTTGGAATCAGGTTCTCAACAGAACCAATCACTGGAAAAAGAAGGTAGGAAAAAAAAATTCTACTGAGGTCCCCCCACCCCAACAGTAGTTGATAGCCATTTGCTTGAGGTGGAACAAATGTAAAACAATCGTGCTATGCTCTATCATAACGGATATTAAAAATTATATATTTTCAATGACCCACACACACAAAGAACTTTACTTATTTTTGTTCAACCTAGCTGGAAAACAGTACACTACCTGTTCTATGTGTTTGGCGGATATTACTTCAGCCATAACCATCAAAGCATGCCATCCATGTTAAGACCGAAATTTTCGAGACAACCATCATTGGGGTGAGCCTGAACAAACCCCCTCTGGCAAAACAAAAAGGAGGAAGAATAAGAAAATGAGATAAAAATGAATAAAAGATTCATCATCGTGTAGCTATAAAACCATCCTTAAGTGATCATATAAAATTGGTCATCTAAAAGTTAAGATTAAAATAATTAGGAATAGATATAAAATAGAATTCCTACATTCTCAATAGAGATAATTTACCGGCATCAGTTGAGAGGAGACGCAGAAGCCACCAGAATATGTATTATATAAAAGTAACTAGGCCTTGATCTCCCAAAAAACCTGGAAAGGGGGGGGGGGCTAATTCCCAATCCACTGTTGTTGTGCAACCGCTTACTGCAATCTCCAAAGAAATGTTCTTTATCAGTTTCACTTTCTACTTAATGTCTTATCTGTTATAAAATTTAATTTTGAAAGTGAAGCATTCAAGGAATAGTGTGACATTCAAAGGGACGAAATGCGCCATCAAAAAAGTACTCCACAAAATATTTTCGTGTTTTAATGTGAAGAATGAAACCATGAAGCGCCATTGAAAGCAGGCTGTAGGGAGAAAAAACTAAATTTAACACCTCAGCAGGAGATCAGAATGAATCTGTTCAAGAATAGTAATGATTTGCAGATAAATATCTAAAACCTAAGATTGGCCTTTGCTTTAAGAAAACACATTTATAGAAAAATGTTGTGAATATAAAACTAATCCTGCACTCAAGCAAGCCATAATATGTACTTTTCTTGAAAACAAAACATAAATGAATAATGGTATTTTCATAAACAGCTGAAGTTATAAAAAGGTCAAAATCCATGCATACTGTGGATTAAAATCAGTGTTAGGAAATAAAAGAATGATCTTACCTTATGTTTATGCTATTTCGGATCTGTTAAGCGAGGGTACTCCACTAGCTGATTCAGGTAGCTGGTTTTCCCTAGGCAAGTTTGCATTCTCATTTTCCGCTCTTGATTTCTCTTCTAGTAGTGCTTTAAGTTGAAGCCTCGCCAAATCGTCTTCTTCCCCTCCCCACTACTCCATCACGATGCTCCCCGTCTCTTTTTTGATTCTGCTCTATTTTTTTCATTTTCTAGATCTGTTCCACCAATTTTTCTTTTTTTTTACCTTTTTTTCCACATATCTCCTTCCTCTATTTTTTTCTTCTTTTTCGCTTTTCTTTTCTACATTTCTTCCACCGATTTTTCTTTTTTTTTCCACATATCTGCTTCCTCTTTTTTTTCTTCTTTTTCTATTTTTTTTCTTCTTTTCCAACCCTTATTTCAACCAACCCTTCCATGTTTCTTTCTAGACTTTCTGCCCTAGTGTTGACTGATTACGAAAGTCCTGCTGGGAGAAAGGATAGAGCGTCATAAGAAATCTGAGTGTGTATACATAAAATTAGACAAGCAACTTCTTCGAATCATCTATCTACTAGCACATACAATTCTCTACCTTGCATTTTCAATTTATTAAAGAAGGAATATGCATGCAATTTTAATACAATAACACAACCTACATTAGGCTAAATATTTGCTAATAAAAACTTAAGTAACTTAAGATAAAAATCTGATGGATAGTTACACAATGCCTAAAATACATATCATATCGAAGACACCAAAATCAATGAAAGTCTTGCATAAGAATTGAAAACTAATAAAATCGATAAAGATCAAGTTTGGAATCAGGTTCTCAACAGAACCAATCACTGAAAATAATGAGGACCTAGGAACAACAAAGATCGAGGGATGATGGTATGGTGACTACTACAAGTCCGTATGTATAGGCGTGGTGTGTGAATAAGGGAAACTATAATACATGCAGGCTGCGTTCCGTGTATCAAAATAAGTGTTAGGAAATAAAAGAATGATCTTAGCTTATATGAAATAGGACTATGTGCAAGGTAATGTTTTTGATTGCGTAAATGGTGGAAACCATATGCAACTTGGGCATCCATACCTTCATCACATATAGTATCTTGTCAGAGTAATAAAGATATTAAAGAGAAAGTTTAGCATACAAATACGAACCTATGCTGAAACAATTATAAAACACAAATTCATGAGGCTTCACGTCTGGAATATTTCAAAGGACACAAGGAGTAAATGAGCATAGAGGCACCCCAACCAAAATTCTAATTCATAAACGGAAAGAAACTAAAATAAGCCAAACATTTAGATTTTATAAATCAAGCGGCTGAAAATTTTAACAGCGATAAGTACAACTTTAAGGACTTATTATGTCCATAAAATTAATGAACTTATAAGGACATAAATTTTGGAAATATTTGGCAGTGCTTGGAAACTAATGAACTTACAAGAGAACAATCGGAAAGACTTTGCGCAATGGAGGGTCAGATTCACCCTTCACTTGACCTCCTTTTGAACTGATGATATGATATTTCTTACTGTATTTATCCATTCTTCCTTGTCAGTAGCACTTTCAGCCTTCAAAACAACGGCACTATGGGCTGTGTAGATACAACGGCACTTTCAGCCTTCCAGGGGGGCTCTATTTAGCTGTCTATAAATTGAATTTGCAATAATTTCACAAAGTGAAGGAAGCAATATTTGTGGTACCTTTCAGGGACAGTCTTAGACGGAACCCTAAACTATACTTGTTATCTTCAATACTAGACTGGGTGCTTTTCCCGAATCTGGATCATTTTCTTTTTTATCTTTAGAGCTCTCTTTTGGGGAGGAGTTTCCTCATCTTTTGCAACTTTTTCCAGGTTAGATTCCTGATGATGATTGATATACTTTGCTGATCACTCCAATAGTTCTTGATCCTATTTAAAAATAAATACAAGTCAGAGACGTAACAAAATTTGACACGCTGGCAGAAAATGTTCTGTTTCTATTTTCTTCACCTCTTAATTTCATGAATAAGAAACAATTGGATAGCAAACTGACATTCTCCATCTAGTTCCTTTGCAGCGTTCAGCATACACACTCTGATATGAAGACAAATGCCATCAGACAACTTAAAAATCAAAATACGTTGGCCCTAGGCCATGATTAACAATCATTAGTATCATTCAGTCGGAATAAAAAGGTCAAAATCCAAGCATACCGTGAATTAAAATCAGTGTTAGGAAATAAAAGAATGATCTTACCTTATTTTTATGCGATTTCGGATGTGTTAAGCGAGGGTACTCCACTAGCTGATTCAGGTAGCTGGTTTTCCCTAGGCAAGTTTGCATTCTCATTTTCCGCTCTTGATTTCTCTTCCAGTAGTGCTTTAAGTTGAAGCCTCGCCAAATCGTCTTCTTCCCCTCCCCACTACTCCATCACGATGCTCCCCGTCTCTTTTTTGATTCTGCTCTATTTTTTTCTTTTTCTAGATCTGTTCCACCAATTTTTCTTTTTTTTTACCTTTTTTTCCACATATCTCCTTCCTCTATTTTTTTCTTCTTTTTCGCTTTTCTTCACTACATTTCTTCCACCGATTTTTCTTTTTTTTCCACATATCTGCTTCCTCTTTTATTCTTCTTTTTTCTGTTTTTTCTTCTTTTCCAACCCTTATTTCAACCAACCCTTCCATGTTTCTTTCTAGACTTTCTGCCCTAGTGTTGACTGATTACGAAAGTCCTGCTGGGAGAAAGGATAGAGCGTCATAAGAAATCTGAGTGTGTATACATAAAATTAGACAAATAACTTCTTCGAATCATCTATCTACTAGCACATACAATTCTC
This sequence comes from Salvia splendens, assembly GCF_004379255.2. Classification (NCBI taxonomy): domain Eukaryota; kingdom Viridiplantae; phylum Streptophyta; class Magnoliopsida; order Lamiales; family Lamiaceae; genus Salvia; species Salvia splendens. The sequence continues at coordinate 23,688,894 of NC_056032.1, read as the reverse complement.
TACCTTGCATTTTCAATTTATTAAAGAACGAATATGCATGCAATTTTAATACAATAACACAACCTACATTTGGCTAAATATTTGCTAATAAAAACTTAAGTAACTTAAGATAAAAATTTGATGGATAGTTACACAGTGCCTAAAATACATATAATATTGAAGAAACCAAAATCAATGAAAGTCTTGCATAAGAATTGAAAACTATTAAAATCAATAAAGATCAAGTTTGGAATCAGGTTCTCAACAGAACCAATCACTGGAAAAAGAAGGTAGGAAAAAAAAAATTCTACTGAGGTCCCCCCACCCCAACAGTAGTTGATAGCCATTTGCTTGAGGTGGAACAAATGTAAAACAATCGTGCTATGCTCTATCATAACGGATATTAAAAATTATATATTTTCAATGACCCACACACACAAAGAACTTTACTTATTTTTGTTCAACCTAGCTGGAAAAACAGTACACTACCTGTTCTATGTGTTTGGCGGATATTACTTCAGCCATCACCATCAAAGCATGCCATCCATGTTTAAGACCGAAATTTTCGAGACAGCCATCATTGGGGTGAGCCTGAACAAACCCCCTCTGGCAAAACAAAAAGGAGGAAGAATAAGAAAATGAGATAAAAATGAATAAAAGATTCATCATCGTGTAGCTATAAAACCATCCTTAAGTGATCATATAAAATTGGTCATCTAAAAGTTAAGATTAAAATAATTAGGAATAGATATAAAATAGAATTCCTACATTCTCAATAGAGATAATTTACCGGCATCAGTTGAGAGGAGACGCAGAAGCCACCAGAATATGTATTATATAAAAGTAACTAGGCCTTGATCTCCCAAAAAACCTGGAAAGGGGGGGGGGGGGCTAATTCCCAATCCACTGTTGTTGTGCAACCGCTTACTGCAATCTCCAAAGAAATGTTCTTTATCAGTTTCACTTTCTACTTAATGTCTTATCTGTTATAAAATTTAATTTTGAAAGTGAAGCATTCAAGGAATAGTGTGACATTCAAAGGGACGAAATGCGCCATCTAAAAAGTACTCCACAAAATATTTTCGTGTTTTAATGTGAAGAATGAAACCATGAAGCGCCATTGAAAGCAGGCTGTAGGGAGAAAAAACTAAATTTAACACCTCAACAGGAGATCAGAATGAATCTGTTCAAGAATAGTAATGATTTGCAGATAAATATCTAAAACCTAAGATTGGCCTTTGCTGTAAGAAAACACATTTATAGAAAAATGTTGTGAATATAAAACTAATCCTGCACTCAAGCAAGCCATAATATGTACTTTTCTTGAAAACAAAACATAAATGAATAATGGTATTTTCATAAACAGCTGAAGTTATAAAAAGGTCAAAATCCATGCATACTGTGGATTAAAATCAGTGTTAGGAAATAAAAGAATGATCTTACCTTATGTTTATGCGATTTCGGATCTGTTAAGCGAGGGTACTCCACTAGCTGATTCAGGTAGCTGGTTTTCCCTAGGCAAGTTTGCATTCTCATTTTCCGCTCTTGATTTCTCTTCCAGTAGTGCTTTAAGTTGAAGCCTCGCCAAATCGTCTTCTTCCCCTCCCCACTACTCCATCACGATGCTCCCCGTCTCTTTTTTGATTCTGCTCTATTTTTTTCATTTTCTAGATCTGTTCCACCAATTTTTCTTTTTTTTTTACCTTTTTTCCACATATCTCCTTCCTCTATTTTTTTCTTCTTTTTCGCTTTTCTTTTCTACATTTCTTCCACCGATTTTTCTTTTTTTTTCCACATATCTGCTTCCTCTTTTTTTTTCTTCTTTTTCTATTTTTTTTCTTCTTTTCCAACCCTTATTTCAACCAACCCTTCCATGTTTCTTTCTAGACTTTCTGCCCTAGTGTTGACTGATTACGAAAGTCCTGCTGGGAGAAAGGATAGAGCGTCATAAGAAATCTGAGTGTGTATACATAAAATTAGACAAGCAACTTCTTCGAATCATCTATCTACTAGCACATACAATTCTCTACCTTGCATTTTCAATTTATTAAAGAAGGAATATGCATGCAATTTTAATACAATAACACAACCTACATTAGGCTAAATATTTGCTAATAAAAACTTAAGTAACTTAAGATAAAAATCTGATGGATAGTTACACAATGCCTAAAATACATATCATATCGAAGACACCAAAATCAATGAAAGTCTTGCATAAGAATTGAAAACTAATAAAATCGATAAAGATCAAGTTTGGAATCAGGTTCTCAACAGAACCAATCACTGAAAATAATGAGGACCTAGGAACAACAAAGATCGAGGGATGATGGTATGGTGACTACTACAAGTCCGTATGTATAGGCGTGGTGTGTGAATAAGGGAAACTATAATACATGCAGGCTGCGTTCCGTGTATCAAAATCAGTGTTAGGAAATAAAAGAATGATCTTAGCTTATATGAAATAGGACTATGTGCAAGGTAATGTTTTTGATTGCGTAAATGGTGGAAACCATATGCAACTTGGGCATCCATACCTTCATCACATATAGTATCTTGTCAGAGTAATAAAGATATTAAAGAGAAAGTTTAGCATACAAATACAAACCTATGCTGAAACAATTATAAAACACAAATTCATGAGGCTTCACGTCTGGAATATTTCAAAGGACACAAGGAGTAAATGAGCATAGAGGCACCCCAACCAAAATTCTAATTCATAAACGGAAAGAAACTAAAATAAGCCAAACATTTAGATTTTATAAATCAAGCGGCTGAAAATTTTAACAGCGATAAGTACAACTTTAAGGACTTATTATGTCCATAAAATTAATGAACTTATAAGGACATAAATTTTGGAAATATTTGGCAGTGCTTGGAAACTAATGAACTTACAAGAGAACAATCGGAAAGACTTTGCGCAATGGAGGGTCAGATTCACCCTTCACTTGACCTCCTTTTGAACTGATGATATGATATTTCTTACTGTATTTATCCATTCTTCCTTGTCAGTAGCACTTTCAGCCTTCAAAACAACGGCACTATGGGCTGTGTAGATACAACGGCACTTTCAGCCTTCCAGGGGGGCTCTATTTAGCTGTCTATAAATTGAATTTGCAATAATTTCACAAAGTGAAGGAAGCAATATTTGTGGTACCTTTCAGGGACAGTCTTAGACGGAACCCTAAACTATACTTGTTATCTTCAATACTAGACTGGGTGCTTTTCCCGAATCTGGATCATTTTCTTTTTTATCTTTAGAGCTCTCTTTTGGGGAGGAGTTTCCTCATCTTTTGCAACTTTTTCCAGGTTAGATTCCTGATGATGATTGATATACTTTGCTGATCACTCCAATAGTTCTTGATCCTATTTAAAAAATAAATACAAGTCAGAGACGTAACAAAATTTGACACGCTGGCAGAAAATGTTCTGTTTCTATTTTCTTCACCTCTTAATTTCATGAATAAGAAACAATTGGATAGCAAACTGACATTCTCCATCTAGTTCCTTTGCAGCGTTCAGCATACACACTCTGATATGAAGACAAATGCCATCAGACAACTTAAAAATCAAAATACGTTGGCCCTAGGCCATGATTAACAATCATTAGTATCATTCAGTCGGAATAAAAAGGTCAAAATCCAAGCATACCGTGAATTAAAATCAGTGTTAGGAAATAAAAGAATGATCTTACCTTATTTTTATGCGATTTCGGATGTGTTAAGCGAGGGTACTCCACTAGCTGATTCAGGTAGCTGGTTTTCCCTAGGCAAGTTTGCATTCTCATTTTCCGCTCTTGATTTCTCTTCCAGTAGTGCTTTAAGTTGAAGCCTCGCCAAATCGTCTTCTTCCCCTCCCCACTACTCCATCACGATGCTCCCCGTCTCTTTTTTGATTCTGCTCTATTTTTTTCTTTTTCTAGATCTGTTCCACCATTTTTTCTTTTTTTTTACCTTTTTTTCCACATATCTCCTTCCTCTATTTTTTTCTTCTTTTTCGCTTTTCTTCCCTACATTTCTTCCACTGATTTTTCTTTTTTTTCCTCATATCTGCTTCCTCTTTTATTCTTCTTTTTTCTGTTTTTTCTTCTTTTCCAACCCTTATTCCAACCAACCCTTCCATGTTTCTTTCTACACTTTCTGGCCTATTGTTGACTGATTACGAAAGTCCTGCTGGGAGAAAGGTTAGAGCTTCATAAGAAATCTGAGTGTATATACATAAAACTAGACAAGCAACTTCTTCGAATCATCTATCTACTAGCACATACAATTCTCTACCTTGCATTTTCAATTTATTAAAGAACGAATATGCATGCAATTTTAATACAATAACACAACCTACATTTGGCTAAATATTTGCTAATAAAAACTTAAGTAACTTAAGATAAAAATTTGATGGATAGTTACACAGTGCCTAAAATACATATAATATTGAAGAAACCAAAATCAATGAAAGTCTTGCATAAGAATTGAAAACTATTAAAATCAATAAAGATCAAGTTTGGAATCAGGTTCTCAACAGAACCAATCACTGGAAAAAGAAGGTAGGAAAAAAAATTCTACTGAGGTCCCCCCACCCCAACAGTAGTTGATAGCCATTTGCTTGAGGTGGAACAAATGTAAAACAATCGTGCTATGCTCTATCATAACGGATATTAAAAATTATATATTTTCAATGACCCACACACACAAAGAACTTTACTTATTTTTGTTCAACCTAGCTGGAAAAACAGTACACTACCTGTTCTATGTGTTTGGCGGATATTACTTCAGCCATAACCATCAAAGCATGCCATCCATGTTTAAGACCGAAATTTTCGAGACAACCATCATTGGGGTGAGCCTGAACAAACCCCCTCTGGCAAAACAAAAAGGAGGAAGAATAAGAAAATGAGATAAAAATGAATAAAAGATTCATCATCGTGTAGCTATAAAACCATCCTTAAGTGATCATATAAAATTGGTCATCTAAAAGTTAAGATTAAAATAATTAGGAATAGATATAAAATAGAATTCCTACATTCTCAATAGAGATAATTTACCGGCATCAGTTGAGAGGAGACGCAAAAGCCACCAGAATATGTATTATATAAAAGTAACTAGGCCTTGATCTCCCAAAAAACCTGGAAAGGGGGGGGGCTAATTCCCAATCCACTGTTGTTGTGCAACCGCTTACTGCAATCTCCAAAGAAATGTTCTTTATCAGTTTCACTTTCTACTTAATGTCTTATCTGTTATAAAATTTAATTTTGAAAGTGAAGCATTCAAGGAATAGTGTGACATTCAAAGGGACGAAATGCGCCATCTAAAAAGTACTCCACAAAATATTTTCGTGTTTTAATGTGAAGAATGAAACCATGAAGCGCCATTGAAAGCAGGCTGTAGGGAGAAAAAACTAAATTTAACACCTCAGCAGGAGATCAGAATGAATCTGTTCAAGAATAGTAATGATTTGCAGATAAATATCTAAAACCTAAGATTGGCCTTTGCTGTAAGAAAACACATTTATAGAAAAATGTTGTGAATATAAAACTAATCCTGCACTCAAGCAAGCCATAATATGTACTTTTCTTGAAAACAAAGCATAAATGAATAATGGTATTTTCATAAACAGCTGAAGTTATAAAAAGGTCAAAATCCATGCATACTGTGGATTAAAATCAGCGTTAGGAAATAAAAGAATGATCTTACCTTATGTTTATGCGATTTCGGATCTGTTAAGCGAGGGTACTCCACTAGCTGATTCAGGTAGCTGGTTTTCCCTAGGCAAGTTTGCATTCTCATTTTCCGCTCTTGATTTCTCTTCCAGTAGTGCTTTAAGTTGAAGCCTCGCCAAATCGTCTTCTTCCCCTCCCCACTACTCCATCACGATGCTCCCCGTCTCTTTTTTGATTCTGCTCTATTTTTTTCATTTTCTAGATCTGTTCCACCAATTTTCTTTTTTTTTTACCTTTTTTTCCACATATCTCCTTCCTCTATTTTTTTCTTCTTTTTCGCTTTTCTTTTCTACATTTCTTCCACCGATTTTTCTTTTTTTTTCCACATATCTGCTTCCTCTTTTTTTTTCTTCTTTTTCTATTTTTTTTCTTCTTTTCCAACCCTTATTTCAACCAACCCTTCCATGTTTCTTTCTAGACTTTCTGCCCTAGTGTTGACTGATTACGAAAGTCCTGCTGGGAGAAAGGATAGAGCTTCATAAGAAATCTGAGTGTGTATACATAAAATTAGACAAGCAACTTCTTCGAATCATCTATCTACTAGCACATACAATTCTCTACCTTGCATTTTCAATTTATTAAAGAAGGAATATGCATGCAATTTTAATACAATAACACAACCTACATTAGGCTAAATATTTGCTAATAAAAACTTAAGTAACTTAAGATAAAAATCTGATGGATAGTTACACAATGCCTAAAATACATATCATATCGAAGACACCAAAATCAATGAAAGTCATGCATAAGAATTGAAAACTAATAAAATCGATAAAGATCAAGTTTGGAATCAGGTTCTCAACAGAACCAATCACTGAAAATAATGAGGACCTAGGAACAACAAAGATCGAGGGATGATGGTATGGTGACTACTACAAGTCCGTATGTATAGGCGTGGTGTGTGAATAAGGGAAACTATAATACATGCAGGCTGCGTTCCGTGTATCAAAATCAGTGTTAGGAAATAAAAGAATGATCTTAGCTTATATGAAATAGGACTATGTGCAAGGTAATGTTTTTGATTGCGTAAATGGTGGAAACCATATGCAACTTGGGCATCCATACCTTCATCACATATAGTATCTTGTCAGAGTAATAAAGATATTAAAGAGAAAGTTTAGCATACAAATACAAACCTATGCTGAAACAATTATAAAACACAAATTCATGAGGCTTCACGTCTGGAATATTTCAAAGGACACAAGGAGTAAATGAGCATAGAGGCACCCCAACCAAAATTCTAATTCATAAACGGAAAGAAACTAAAATAAGCCAAACATTTAGATTTTATAAATCAAGCGGCTGAAAATTTTAACAGCGATAAGTACAACTTTAAGGACTTATTATGTCCATAAAATTAATGAACTTATAAGGACATAAATTTTGGAAATATTTGGCAGTGCTTGGAAACTAATGAACTTACAAGAGAACAATCGGAAAGACTTTGCGCAATGGAGGGTCAGATTCACCCTTCACTTGACCTCCTTTTGAACTGATGATATGATATTTCTTATTGTATTTATCCATTCTTCCTTGTCAGTAGCACTTTCAGCCTTCAAAACAACGGCACTATGGGCTGTGTAGATACCAGGGGGGCTCTATTTAGCTGTCTATAAATTGAATTTGCAATAATTTCACAAAGTGAAGGAAGCAATATTTGTGGTACCTTTCAGGGACAGTCTTAGACGGAACCCTAAACTATACTTGTTATCTTCAATACTAGACTGGGTGCTTTTCCCGAATCTGGATCATTTTCTTTTTTATCTTTAGAGCTCTCTTTTGGGGAGGAGTTTCCTCATCTTTTGCAACTTTTTCCAGGTTAGATTCCTGATGATGATTGATATACTTTGCTGATCACTCCAATAGTTCTTGATCCTATTTAAAAAATAAATACAAGTCAGAGACGTAACAAAATTTGACACGCTGGCAGAAAATGTTCTGTTTCTATTTTCTTCACCTCTTAATTTCATGAATAAGAAACAATTGGATAGCAAACTGACATTCTCTATCTAGTTCCTTTGCAGCGTTCAGCATACACACTCTGATATGAAGACAAATGCCATCAGACAACTTAAAAATCAAAATACGTTGGCCCTAGGCCATGATTAACAATCATTAGTATCATTCAGTCGGAATAAAAAGGTCAAAATCCAAGCATACCGTGAATTAAAATCAGTGTTAGGAAATAAAAGAATGATCTTACCTTATTTTTATGCGATTTCGGATCTGTTAAGCGAGGGTACTCCACTAGCTGATTCAGGTAGCTGGTTTTCCCTAGGCAAGTTTGCATTCTCATTTTCCGCTCTTGATTTCTCTTCCAGTAGTGCTTTAAGTTGAAGCCTCGCCAAATCGTCTTCTTCCCCTCCCCACTACTCCATCACGATGCTCCCCGTCTCTTTTTTGATTCTGCTCTATTTTTTTCTTTTTCTAGATCTGTTCCACCAATTTTTCTTTTTTTTACCTTTTTTTCCACATATCTTCTTCCTCTATTTTTTTCTTCTTTTTCGCTTTTCTTCACTACATTTCTTCCACCGATTTTTCTTTTTTTTCCACATATCTGCTTCCTCTTTTATTCTTCTTTTTTCTGTTTTTTCTTCTTTTCCAACCCTTATTCCAACCAACCCTTCCATGTTTCTTTCTACACTTTCTGGCCTATTGTTGACTGATTACGAAAGTCCTGCTGGGAGAAAGGTTAGAGCTTCATAAGAAATCTGAGTGTCTATACATAAAACTAGACAAGCAACTTCTTCGAATCATCTATCTACTAGCACATACAATTCTCTACCTTGCATTTTTAATTTATTAAAGAATGAATATGCATGCAATTTTAATACAATAATACAACCTACATTTGGCTAAATATTTGCTAATAAAAACTTAAGTAACTTAAGATAAAAATTTGATGGATAGTTACACAGTGCCTAAAATACATATAATATTGAAGAAACCAAAATCAATGAAAGTCTTGCATAAGAATTGAAAACTATTAAAATCAATAAAGATCAAGTTTGGAATCAGGTTCTCAACAGAACCAATCACTGGAAAAAGAAGGTAGGAAAAAAAAAATTCTACTGAGGTCCCCCCACCCCAACAGTAGTTGATAGCCATTTGCTTGAGGTGGAACAAATGTAAAACAATCGTGCTATGCTCTATCATAACGGATATTAAAAATTATATATTTTCATTGACCCACACACACAAAGAACTTTACTTATTTTTGTTCAACCTAGCTGGAAAAACAGTACACTACATGTTCTATGTGTTTGGCGGATATTACTTCAGCCATAACCATCAAAGCATGCCATCCATGTTTAAGACCGAAATTTTCGAGACAACCATCATTGGGGTGAGCCTGAACAAACCCCCTCTGGCAAAACAAAAAGGAGGAAGAATAAGAAAATGAGATAAAAATGAATAATAGATTCATCATCGTGTAGCTATAAAACCCTCCTTAAGTGATCAAATAAAATTGGTCATCTAAAAGTTAAGATTAAAATAATTAGGAATAGATATAAAATAGAATTCCTACATTCTCAATAGAGATAATTTACCGGCATCAGTTGAGAGGAGACGCAGAAGCCACCAGAATATGTATTATATAAAAGTAACTAGGCCTTGATCTCCCAAAAAACCTGGAAAGCGGGGGGGGGGGGGGGGGGGGGCTAATTCCCTATCCACTGTTGTTGTGCAACCGCTTACTGCAATCTCTAAAGAAATGTTCTTTATCAGTTTCACTTTCTACTTAATGTCTTATCTGTTATAAAATTTACTTTTGAAAGTGAAGCATTCAAGGAATAGTGTGACATTCAAAGGGACGAAATGCGCCATCTAAAAAGTACTCCACAAAATATTTTCGTGTTTTAATGTGAAGAATGAAATCATGAAGCGCCATTGAAAGCAGGCTGTAGGGAGAAAAAACTAAATTTAACACCTCAGCAGGAGATCAGAATGCATCTGTTCAAGAATAGTAATGATTTGAAGATAAATATCTAAAACCTAAGATTGGCCTTTGCTGTAAGAAAACACATTTATAGAAAAATGTTGTGAATATAAAACTAATCCTGCACTCAAGCAAGCCATAATATGTACTTTTCTTGAAAACAAAGCATAAATGAATAATGGTATTTTCATAAACAGCTGAAGTTATAAAAAGGTCAAAATCCATGCATACTGTGGATTAAAATCAGTGTTAGGTAAAAAAAAGAATGATCTTACCTTATGTTTATGCGATTTCGGATCTGTTAAGCGAGGGTACTCCACTAGCTGATTCAGGTAGCTGGTTTTCCCTAGGCAAGTTTGCATTCTCATTTTCCGCTCTTGATTTCTCTTCCAGTAGTGCTTTAAGTTGAAGCCTCGCCAAATCGTCTTCTTCCCCTCCCCACTACTCCATCACGATGCTCCCCGTCTCTTTTTTGATTCTGCTCTATTTTTTTCTTTTTCTAGATCTGTTCCACCAATTTTTCTTTTTTTTACATTTTTTTTCCACATATCTCCTTCCTCTATTTTTTTCTTCTTTTTTGCTTTTCTTTTCTACATTTCTTCCACCGATTTTTCTTTTTTTTTCCACATATCTGCTTCCTCTTTTTTTTCTTCTTTTTCTATTTTTTTTCTTCTTTTCCAACCCTTATTCCAACCAACCCTTCCATGTTTCTTTCTAGACTTTCTGCCCTAGTGTTGACTGATTACGAAAGTCCTGCTGGGAGAAAGGATAGAGCTTCATAAGAAATCTGAGTGTGTATACATAAAATTAGACAAGCAACTTCTTCGAATCATCTATCTACTAGCACATACAATTCTCTACCTTGCATTTTCAATTTATTAAAGAAGGAATATGCATGCAATTTTAATACAATAACACAACCTACATTAGGCTAAATATTTGCTAATAAAAACTTAAGTAACTTAAGATAAAAATCTGATGGATAGTTACACAATGCCTAAAATACATATCATATCGAAGACACCAAAATCAATAAAAGTCTTGCATAATCGATAAAGATCAAGTTTGGAATCAGGTTCTCAACAGAACCAATCACTGAAAATAATGAGGACCTAGGAACAACAAAGATCGAGGGATGATGGTATGGTGACTACTACAAGTCCGTATGTATAGGCGTGGTGTGTGAATAAGGGAAACTATAATACATGCAGGCTGCGTTCCGTGGATCAAAATCAGTGTTAGGAAATAAAAGAATGATCTTAGCTTATATGAAATAGGACTATGTGCAAGGTAATGTTTTTGATTGCGTAAATGGTGGAAACCATATGCAACTTGGGCATCCATATAGTATCTTGTCAGAGTAATAAAGATATTAAAGAGAAAGTTTAGCATACAAATACAAACCTATGCTGAAACAATTATAAAACACAAATTCATGAGGCTTCACGTCTGGAATATTTCAAAGGACACAAGGAGTAAATGAGCATAGAGGCACCCCAACCAAAATTCTAATTCATAAACGGAAAGAAACTAAAATAAGCCAAACATTTAGATTTTATAAATCAAGCGGCTGAAAATTTTAACAGCGATAAGTACAACTTTAAGGACTTATTATGTCCATAAAATTAATGAACTTATAAGGACATAAATTTTGGAAATATTTGGCAGTGCTTGGAAACTAATGAACTTACAAGAGAACAATCGGAAAGACTTTGCGCAATGGAGGGTCAGATTCACCCTTCACTTGACCTCCTTTTGAACTGATGATATGATATTTCTTACTGTATTTATCCATTCTTCCTTGTCAGTAGCACTTTCAGCCTTCAAAACAACGGCACTATGGGCTGTGTAGATACCAGGGGGGCTCTATTTAGCTGTCTATAAATTGAATTTGCAATAATTTCACAAAGTGAAGGAAGCAATATTTGTGGTACCTTTCAGGGACAGTCTTAGACGGAACCCTAAACTATACTTGTTATCTTCAATACTAGACTGGGTGCTTTTCCCGAATCTGGATCATTTTCTTTTTTATCTTTAGAGCTCTCTTTTGGGGAGGAGTTTCCTCATCTTTTGCAACTTTTTCCAGGTTAGATTCCTGATGATGATTGATATACTTTGCTGATCACTCCAATAGTTCTTGATCCTATTTAAAAAATAAATACAAGTCAGAGACGTAACAAAATTTGACACGCTGGCAGAAAATGTTCTGTTTCTATTTTCTTCACCTCTTAATTTCATGAATAAGAAGCAATTGGATAGCAAACTGACATTCTCCATCTAGTTCCTTTGCAGCGTTCAGCATACACACTCTGATATGAAGACAAATGCCATCAGACAACTTAAAAATCAAAATACGTTGGCCCTAGGCCATGATTAACAATCATTAGTATCATTCAGTCGGAATAAAAAGGTCAAAATCCATGCATACCATGGATTAAAATCAGTGTTAGGAAATAAAAGAATGATCTTACCTTATTTTTATGCGATTTCGGATCTGTTAAGCGAGGGTACTCCACTAGCTGATTCAGGTAGCTGGTTTTCCCTAGGCAAGTTTGCATTCTCATTTTCCGCTCTTGATTTCTCTTCCAGTAGTGCTTTAAGTTGAAGCCTCGCCAAATCATCGTCTTCCCCCCCCACTACTCCATCACGAAGCTCCCCATCTCTTTCTTTGATTATGCTCTATTTTTTTCTTTTTCTAGATCTGTTCCACCAATTTTTCTTTTTTTTACCTTTTTTTCCTCATATCTGCTTCCTCTTTTTTTTTCTTCTTTTTCGCTTTTTTTTTCTACATTTCTTCCACCGCTTTTTCTTTTTTTTTCCACAAATCTGCGTCCTCTTTTTTTTTCTTCTTTTTCAATTTTTTTTTCTTCTTTTCCAACCCTTATTCCAACCAACCCTTCCACGTTTCTTTCTACACTTTCTGCCCTATTGTTGACTGATAACGAAAGTCCTGCTGGGAGAAAGGTTAGAGCTTCATAAGAAATCTAAGTGTATATACATAAAACTAGACAAGCAACTTCCTCGAATCATCTATCTACTAGCACATACAATTCTCTATCTTGCATTTTCAATTTATTAAAGAACGAATATGCATGCAATTTTAATACAATAACACAACCTAAATTTGGCTAAATATTTGCTAATAAAAACTTAAGTAACTTAAGATAAAAATCTGATGGATAGTTACACAATGCTTAAAATACATATAATATTGAAGACAGCAAAATCAATGAAAGTCTTGCATACGAATTGAAAACTATTACAATCAATATAGATCAAGTTTGGAATCAGGTTCTCAACAGAACCAATCACTGGAAAAAAGAAGGTAGGAAAAAAAAACTTCTAGTGAGGTCCCCCCACCCCAACAGTAGTTGATAGCCATTTGCTTGAGGTGGAACAAATGAAAAACAATCGTGCTATGCTCTATCATAACGGATATTAAAAATGATATATTTTCATTGACCCCCACACACAAGAACTTTACTTATTTTTGTTCAACCTAGCTGGAAAAACAGTACACTACCTGTTCTATGTGTTTGGCGGATATTAATTCAGCCATAACCATCAAAGCATGCCATCCATGTTTAAGACCGAAATTTTCGAGACAACCATCATTGGGGTGAGCCTGAACAAAACCCCCTCTGGCAAAACAAAAAGGAGGAAGAATAAGAAAATGAGATAAAAATGAATAAAAGATTCATCATCGTGTAGCTATAAAACCATCCTTAAGTGATCATATAAAATTGGTCATCTGAAAGTTAAGATTAAAATAATTAGGAATAGATATAAAATAGAATTCCTACATTCTCAATAGAGATAATTTACCGGCATCAGTTGAGAGGAGACGCAGAAGCCACCAGAATATGTATTATATAAAAGTAACTAGGCCTTGATCTCCCAAAAAACCTGGAAAGGGGGGGGGGGGCTAATTCCCTATCCACTGTTGTTGTGCAACCGCTTACTGCAATCTCTAAAGAAATGTTCTTTATCAGTTTCACTTTCTACTTAATGTCTTATCTGTTATAAAATTTACTTTTGAAAGTGAAGCATTCAAGGAATAGTGTGACATTCAAAGGGACGAAATGCGCCATCTAAAAAGTACTCCACAAAATATTTTCGTGTTTTAATGTGAAGAATGAAATCATGAAGCGCCATTGAAAGCAGGCTGTAGGGAGAAAAAACTAAATTTAACACCTCAGCAGGAGATCAGAATGCATCTGTTCAAGAATAGTAATGATTTGAAGATAAATATCTAAAACCTAAGATTGGCCTTTGCTGTAAGAAAACACATTTATAGAAAAATGTTGTGAATATAAAACTAATCCTGCACTCAAGCAAGCCATAATATGTACTTTTCTTGAAAACAAAGCATAAATGAATAATGGTATTTTCATAAACAGCTGAAGTTATAAAAAGGTCAAAATCCATGCATACTGTGGATTAAAATCAGTGTTAGGTAAAAAAAAGAATGATCTTACCTTATGTTTATGCGATTTCGGATCTGTTAAGCGAGGGTACTCCACTAGCTGATTCAGGTAGCTGGTTTTCCCTAGGCAAGTTTGCATTCTCATTTTCCGCTCTTGATTTCTCTTCCAGTAGTGCTTTAAGTTGAAGCCTCGCCAAATCGTCTTCTTCCCCTCCCCACTACTCCATCACGATGCTCCCCGTCTCTTTTTTGATTCTGCTCTATTTTTTTCTTTTTCTAGATCTGTTCCACCAATTTTTCTTTTTTTTACATTTTTTTTCCACATATCTCCTTCCTCTATTTTTTTCTTCTTTTTCGCTTTTCTTTTCTACATTTCTTCCACCGATTTTTCTTTTTTTTTCCACATATCTGCTTCCTCTTTTTTTTCTTCTTTTTCTATTTTTTTTCTTCTTTTCCAACCCTTATTCCAACCAACCCTTCCATGTTTCTTTCTAGACTTTCTGCCCTAGTGTTGACTGATTACGAAAGTCCTGCTGGGAGAAAGGATAGAGCTTCATAAGAAATCTGAGTGTGTATACATAAAATTAGACAAGCAACTTCTTCGAATCATCTATCTACTAGCACATACAATTCTCTACCTTGCATTTTCAATTTATTAAAGAAGGAATATGCATGCAATTTTAATACAATAACACAACCTACATTAGGCTAAATATTTGCTAATAAAAACTTAAGTAACTTAAGATAAAAATCTGATGGATAGTTACACAATGCCTAAAATACATATCATATCGAAGACACCAAAATCAATGAAAGTCTTGCATAATCGATAAAGATCAAGTTTGGAATCAGGTTCTCAACAGAACCAATCACTGAAAATAATGAGGACCTAGGAACAACAAAGATCGAGGGATGATGGTATGGTGACTACTACAAGTCCGTATGTATAGGCGTGGTGTGTGAATAAGGGAAACTATAATACATGCAGGCTGCGTTCCGTGGATCAAAATCAGTGTTAGGAAATAAAAGAATGATCTTAGCTTATATGAAATAGGACTATGTGCAAGGTAATGTTTTTGATTGCGTAAATGGTGGAAACCATATGCAACTTGGGCATCCATATAGTATCTTGTCAGAGTAATAAAGATATTAAAGAGAAAGTTTAGCATACAAATACAAACCTATGCTGAAACAATTATAAAACACAAATTCATGAGGCTTCACGTCTGGAATATTTCAAAGGACACAAGGAGTAAATGAGCATAGAGGCACCCCAACCAAAATTCTAATTCATAAACGGAAAGAAACTAAAATAAGCCAAACATTTAGATTTTATAAATCAAGCGGCTGAAAATTTTAACAGCGATAAGTACAACTTTAAGGACTTATTATGTCCATAAAATTAATGAACTTATAAGGACATAAATTTTGGAAATATTTGGCAGTGCTTGGAAACTAATGAACTTACAAGAGAACAATCGGAAAGACTTTGCGCAATGGAGGGTCAGATTCACCCTTCACTTGACCTCCTTTTGAACTGATGATATGATATTTCTTACTGTATTTATCCATTCTTCCTTGTCAGTAGCACTTTCAGCCTTCAAAACAACGGCACTATGGGCTGTGTAGATACCAGGGGGGCTCTATTTAGCTGTCTATAAATTGAATTTGCAATAATTTCACAAAGTGAAGGAAGCAATATTTGTGGTACCTTTCAGGGACAGTCTTAGACGGAACCCTAAACTATACTTGTTATCTTCAATACTAGACTGGGTGCTTTTCCCGAATCTGGATCATTTTCTTTTTTATCTTTAGAGCTCTCTTTTGGGGAGGAGTTTCCTCATCTTTTGCAACTTTTTCCAGGTTAGATTCCTGATGATGATTGATATACTTTGCTGATCACTCCAATAGTTCTTGATCCTATTTAAAAAATAAATACAAGTCAGAGACGTAACAAAATTTGACACGCTGGCAGAAAATGTTCTGTTTCTATTTTCTTCACCTCTTAATTTCATGAATAAGAAGCAAATGGATAGCAAACTGACATTCTCCATCTAGTTCCTTTGCAGCGTTCAGCATACACACTCTGATATGAAGACAAATGCCATCAGACAACTTAAAAATCAAAATACGTTGGCCCTAGGCCATGATTAACAATCATTAGTATCATTCAGTCGGAATAAAAAGGTCAAAATCCATGCATACCGTGGATTAAAATCAGTGTTAGGAAATAAAAGAATGATCTTACCTTATTTTTATGCGATTTCGGATCTGTTAAGCGAGGGTACTCCACTAGCTGATTCAGGTAGCTGGTTTTCCCTAGGCAAGTTTGCATTCTCATTTTCCGCTCTTGATTTCTCTTCCAGTAGTGCTTTAAGTTGAAGCCTCGCCAAATCATCGTCTTCCCCCCCCCCACTACTCCATCACGAAGCTCCCCATCTCTTTCTTTGATTATGCTCTATTTTTTTCTTTTTCTAGATCTGTTCCACCAATTTTTCTTTTTTTTACCTTTTTTTCCTCATATCTGCTTCCTCTTTTTTTTTCTTCTTTTTCGCTTTTTTTTTCTACATTTCTTCCACCGCTTTTTCTTTTTTTTTCCACAAATCTGCGTCCTCTTTTTTTTTCTTCTTTTTCAATTTTTTTTTCTTCTTTTCCAACCCTTATTCCAACCAACCCTTCCACGTTTCTTTCTACACTTTCTGCCCTATTGTTGACTGATAACGAAAGTCCTGCTGGGAGAAAGGTTAGAGCTTCATAAGAAATCTAAGTGTATATACATAAAACTAGACAAGCAACTTCCTCGAATCATCTATCTACTAGCACATACAATTCTCTATCTTGCATTTTCAATTTATTAAAGAACGAATATGCATGCAATTTTAATACAATAACACAACCTAAATTTGGCTAAATATTTGCTAATAAAAACTTAAGTAACTTAAGATAAAAATCTGATGGATAGTTACACAATGCTTAAAATACATATAATATTGAAGACAGCAAAATCAATGAAAGTCTTGCATACGAATTGAAAACTATTACAATCAATATAGATCAAGTTTGGAATCAGGTTCTCAACAGAACCAATCACTGGAAAAAAGAAGGTAGGAAAAAAAAACTTCTAGTGAGGTCCCCCCACCCCAACAGTAGTTGATAGCCATTTGCTTGAGGTGGAACAAATGAAAAACAATCGTGCTATGCTCTATCATAACGGATATTAAAAATGATATATTTTCATTGACCCCCACACACAAGAACTTTACTTATTTTTGTTCAACCTAGCTGGAAAAACAGTACACTACCTGTTCTATGTGTTTGGCGGATATTAATTCAGCCATAACCATCAAAGCATGCCATCCATGTTTAAGACCGAAATTTTCGAGACAACCATCATTGGGGTGAGCCTGAACAAAACCCCCTCTGGCAAAACAAAAAGGAGGAAGAATAAGAAAATGAGATAAAAATGAATAAAAGATTCATCATCGTGTAGCTATAAAACCATCCTTAAGTGATCATATAAAATTGGTCATCTAAAAGTTAAGATTAAAATAATTAGGAATAGATATAAAATAGAATTCCTACATTCTCAATAGAGATAATTTACCGGCATCAGTTGAGAGGAGACGCAGAAGCCACCAGAATATGTATTATATAAAAGTAACTAGGCCTTGATCTCCCAAAAAACCTGGAAAGGGGGGGGGGGCTAATTCCCTATCCACTGTTGTTGTGCAACCGCTTACTGCAATCTCCAAAGAAATGTTCTTTATCAGTTTCACTTTCTACTTAATGTCTTATCTGTTATAAAATTTACTTTTGAAAGTGAAGCATTCAAGGAATAGTGTGACATTCAAAGGGACGAAATGCGCCATCTAAAAAGTACTCCACAAAATATTTTCGTGTTTTAATGTGAAGAATGAAACCATGAAGCGCCATTGAAAGCAGGCTGTAGGGAGAAAAAACTAAATTTAACACCTCAGCAGGAGATCAGAATGCATCTGTTCAAGAATAGTAATGATTTGAAGATAAATATCTAAAACCTAATATTGGCCTTTGCTGTAAGAAAACACATTTCTAGAAAAATGTTGTGAATATAAAACTAATCCTGCACTCAAGCAAGCCATAATATGTACTTTTCTTGAAAACAAAACATAAATGAATAATGGTATTTTCATAAACAGCTTAAGTTATAAGCTGTGGATTATTTAAGTACCTTCTCTAGATAATCTGGCTTTAGCTTGCTCCATGGATTTCTTCCACTTCCATAGCTAGGAAGATTAAGAACAACAATAGATCTCACGCTGGAAGATCCATCCGAGTTCGGTTAGTTATGGCATAATGTAACATAATCATATTAGACCAAAATAATTATAAAATGGTATAGGACACTCCTATCAAGATTATCCAACTTGATTTGTTTTTAGTACCAAAGATGAAATCAACCTTGATAGGATTGGGATTTGCATTTCCCCCATTTCAAACGACCTTCTTTACGTAAATCCTCAAGATGTTCTTCAACGACCTGGGCAACAATGTGAAAAGCATATTGAATAATGACACAACTTATTATTGAAAGACTGAACTAAACAACCTGAATGTGACTCAAAAAAGAAAGCCAGAAGCTAACATGTAAACATGTTATAATCAAGATGTTCATGCAAAGAAAACCACTGCTGATAAAGAGCTCAGATGATGTTTCAATGATAAAGAACCACCTTGAGCAAGAATGACAATATTGTAGTTATCTGGTTAGCATGGTCAATACAATGACAAATCTCAAAAATAATCAAAGAGGGACTAAGAAGTAATGTTTAATGGTCAGTACAAGAATGTAACACAAAACCAACCTTACCCGTCACCTCCTGATACCTATATAAATCAAGGTCTTATATCTATGATGATCATTGATATCTGAGGAACAATGAGCAGTAATTTGAAGCATGGAAAAGTTAGCAAAACATTCATACCACAATCTTAAGTTTCTCACGGGTTTCTCCAAGATTAACAAAATTCTCCAGTCAAGACAATCAATTCATGTGGGAGAGAGAGAGGGGAAAGAAGGGACGGTCGGATGGACGACAACTTGGCCAATCGCTGGTGTGAGAGAACTGATGGAGGAGGAAGTCGGAGTGAGGGCCCTAGCGAGAGAGAGTGACGGAATGGGATGAAGTTGGAGAGCCCCTAATTTTATTATATGAAAGAGAGTGCAACGGGAAAATGGGATGGGAATGGGATTTTGTTTTGAAAGAGAGAGTGCAAATATTTAAATTCGTTCGACTTCTTTTTCTTTTTTCCTTTTCCTTTTTCTTTTAGTTCATTAGTTTTGTAGGAGTAGGAGTAGTTCTTTTTTTATCACCTTATTTTAATCCTTTTTGGGCCAACAATCAATAATCAATAATATTTTACCGTGACACATATTTACAAATATTCAAAATCATAACACTCATTTTTTACATAGACTTTGATCAATTACTAACTCATCCCTTAATAGTTAACTACAACTAATTTAAGATTATATAATTTTAGAAATCTTGTTGTCTATAATTTATCATGTGTAATTTCATTTTTTCATTTTTTAATATTAAAAAGATAATAACAACTATCAGATTTAGGGTTAGGAACACAATGTCAATATAGTGTATGAAATACATCAACACGAAAATATGACAATGTCAACACAATTTCATATTGACATTGTTCAAGCATTATATTGATATATTATATAACTTGTATTGATATAACACTGCTTCTTCAAAATCAAAAAATTCAAGAATTTTTTTCAATTTTGACTTTGAAACATATGCATATAGGATCTCGTTGGAATCGTTATAAAATTACCTTTAATTTGATATATGTTGTGTGAAAAAATAATTTAAATTGAGATAGTTATATGCATTTAAAGTTTTGAGATATTTTTTAAAAGTTAATTATAACTATTTTGTTGTTAATTGGCATAAATACCTAATTGACATTTTTTGTTCTTGATACTCGGTATCGATATGATCTTAGCCTTTGATTTTAAGATCTAATGCATATCATTTAGTTGTTGTTAGCAACTTAACTATTAGTTAATAATATAACACACCCCTTGGATATAAACTGTGCAAATTTGAGTGTTTAGAATGTGTTTCAAACACAATTAGAGAATTTTACTTCTATACTAACTAGCTTCATTTACTATTGCATGATACAGACAAAAAACATCCTTATGAATAGAAGTCCACCAAGAAAGAAAGCAATAACCAAGCAAAAAAACTCAAGGAGCTAATATGATAAGTGAACTAAATTTTTAAATTTAATGCTCGAACATTAATGTTCACCTGCACTGGAAAATGTAATATGTTGCTCACGTGAATACCCTTTAAGCTTTGCAGATTTCTTTGATTTCTCCATAACTTGAGGACAAATATTTGAACCAAATTATCTCCAACACAGAAAATAGATAGACAAAAAAAGTAAATCATATATTAGGACTAAGTGTTTTTCGGAAAAAGATTTAAACATTTAAAGTGGGCTTATACTCAAATTAGGTCGTACAATAGGGATTAAATGAATGCTAATATTTGTTCTCATATAGGTCTCAAAATTGCTAAATATATGGACTTAGAAAAAACAGAGAGTAAACAATGTGATAATAAATCTTTAGAAATGGAAAGAAATGGAACTTGAATGAGATAACAGACCAATATCATTAAACCTGCTTCTTCTGCTCATAAGGGCAGACAATTTGACACATAAAAACCGTTCCATATTGTTAGAATAGTGTTTTAAATTATAATTAAATTAGTTGAAGTAAATTGCACAACATATCCATCCAAAAATAGCATAGATGGATTAAAAAAGAACTCAAATATAAGTATATTAAAGATGAACAAATGATACAGTGTTTAATATACAAAACCATTATATGCCACTATTCTTTTCAAATGAAAATATAGAAGTTCTAAAGGTTGTTTTTTGAATTGAATGTGACTAGTGTAAAGCGTTATAAGTGCTACAACATGTGAAATCAGTCTGATCTACATTTCCTTGTTATAATCCAAGTTGAGATGAAAAATATGCTATACACATGATTTATAATTCATATATCTAGATCTTTTTTTCTAAAATACTTCATATGTCCCATCTCAAGTGATTGACTGCTTTCCGGCACGTGTTTGGGAAAAATAAGTACTACCTCTGTCCGCGAATAGGAGTCATATTTTTCCATTTTAGTCCGTCGGCGAATAGGAGTTCCGGTTTACTTTTACCATAAATGGTAATAGAGTCCCACATTCCACTAACTCATTTCACTCACATTTCATTTAAACTGATATATACAAATGAGACTCATATTCTACCGACTCTTTTCCACCCATTTACTTAACATTACTTAAAACCCGAGCCGCCAAAGATTGGTGGACGGAGGGAGTAATAAATAGTTAGGGGCATTACATGTTACATCAAAATGTATTACCAATATTTCAATTTAATACAAAAAGTTTTAAGTTTACATATTTCATACAAAAATTTTACTTGGTGTTCCAAATTTATACATTCCCTCAAATCCCTCTAACACCGTTAGTCCTCTACTCTTTTCTTCCTATTTACTCCCAAATCTCTATCCGTTTTAATTACAAAATCTGAATTCTCCAAATCTTCCTCCATTTTATATCTATAAACAATAAAGGCTAAAAAATATAAGCATAAAAATGTTTAGGGCTCAATGTCTTTTTTTCTTTTTTCTAAGAGTAGAAGATATAATATGAAGCCTCTATTCATCTATCAGTATGAAAAGTATTACTGCTAGATATTCGTATGAAAAACACTATCACATTTTTGCCATTTGCACTATCGATGCAACACTTCCTCCTCTCTTGGTCACACCCATACAAAGCTGTCCACCAATCTCTACGTCTCCTTTTTCTTCCCGACAAAATTTTTTATCAGACCCAATTAAGGTTTTGCAAAGCTTTTGTAAAAATTTTGTAACTATATATTAACAGATGGTGTGCAATAATAAAAAAAGGGAAGAACCATGAATCTAGAGAGAGAAGAATGATCTTGAGTTCTTCGCAGTGATTTCTAGGAATACATAGTTAATCTTCTTCTTCTTACTCATCACATTGATAATTTACAGTGAAATCCTAATTTCTTAATTTGGGAGTGAATAGGAAGAAAAAAGAAGAGAACTAACGGTGTTAGAGGGATTTGACGGAAAGTATCAATTTGGAACACCAAGTAAACTTTATGTGTGAAATATGTAAACTTAAAACTTTTTGTATTAAATTGAAACATTGGTGATACATTTTGTATGTACCATGTAATTACCCCAAATAGTTAAAGTCAAGAGAAAGTTAAGTAAGTAAGAGAAAAATGAAGATACGACTCTGCTATATTATTCTCTCTCTTACTTTACTTTCTTTCCACTTTAACTATTTATTATCATCTTTGCAAAACAACGGCCAAAAAGAAATCAATCACTTAAGATGTGACGGAGGGAATATGTGACTAGAAATCTAACTAAATTTCTTCTACCTTGATACATGTGATTTAAAACACAATTTTGGCTCCAATATATCTATCAATAGACAACACATATAGAAGAAATTTTCACTCAAGGTAATTGTCTATTGGAAGAAAAATATCTATATCAGCAATCATATCCATTGCAATAATTGAATTCTATATGCTTTACACGAATTTTCAAGTAAAATCTGACTAAAGTAATACTCCCTCCGTTCCATAATAGATGACACACTTGGGAAATGGCATGGAATTTTAGGAGATGTTGTTTTGTATGTTGAGTGGAGAGAAAAAATAGTAATCACTCCGTCCCTCAAGAATATGCACTCTTTCCTTTTTAGTCCATCCCACAAAAATATGCACTTTCTAATTTTGGAAAGTCTTTTCTTTTTAATGAGGTGGGAGTCATTCTCCACTAACAATACTTTATTTACTTTTTCTCTCTACATCTCTCTTAGTTCACCAATTTTACACTAAAACATGTGCCGACCCCAAAGTGCATATTCTTTGGGGACGGAGGGAGTAAATTTATATTAATGTGAGAGAGAATTTTTTTCGAAAAAGAAAATGTAACATCGTTTATGGGACAACTAAAAGGGAAAGTGTGACATATGGGGCAGGGGGAGTACTTTATATGTTCTGAAAATTGTGAAAATAGTTGCTATATGCATTTTCTTGCCATGTGTTTTAGAATTTATAAATCAACCTGAAGTATATTGATTGAATCATATGCTATATATTTTAGAGTGGTGCTAAATGGTCATATTATGGCCAGCCATAATAATAAAAAATATTAATAAAAATTGTGTAATTAATACTCATTTAATGAGATCAGCTGGCCTTGGAAGTACATGTTTTTTAAGACTATTGTACCCTTAAATAAATTCTTTGTAAAATATATTTATATGTACCCATACATCTAAAAATTAAAATAGTACATTCTTATTCAATCAACAATACGGCGGAAAACTGAGGGATGTAGAATTACTCTTTTTGTTAATGTGTAGTGAAGAGTCGATGAAGAAGGGAAAGAGCGGGGATGGGAAAGAGTTCTTAGTAATTCAAAATAATGCACTAAAAATTATTTAATCTTCACATAATTTTCTATACGATTTTAATTTAATTATTCATTAAATTTGTTATTATACTAATTCTCAATTTTATTAAATAAATTTAAATAACATACATTTTGACCATGATAATTTAAAATACTTTAATTTGATATACAAGTAATTCATATTTACAGAGAATTGAATTTCAATATAAAAAATATACAAAAAAAAACTAGTACTCCTCCGTAGTAATTAAGTACTTTTAAGCGAAATATGAGATTAACATTGAAAGTGAATTAAATCATTTGATATCCTAAATTAGTTGCGACACTTTTATGTAGTCTATAATTGAATGTAGTTGAATAATTGAATGTTTGAATTGGAAATTTCAATTATTCTTACAATTCGATTGGTCATGGATCAATTTGAAATTTATTTAATCTTAAGTTTCAATTGAATAATTGAGATCAAATTAATTTGAACTAAAGATAATTGAATATTTAAATAGTAAAGAAATTTTATTTGATCTTAGGTTCCATTGAATAATTAGGATGTGAATTAATTTGAATTCAAAATAATTCTTAAAATTCATTCAGTAATTTAAATTATAATCATATAAAAGTAATACAAGTCACTTATGAATAAGTTAGTGGAATGTGAGTCTCACTTATATATATTAGTTTTATAAAAAAATGTGAGTGTAGTATGTTGTTTGGATGTGAGGTCTACTTACCATTTATGATAAAAGTGAAATAAGACTCTTATAGTGAGACAGACGAAAATGACAAAATATGACTTTAATTGTGGGATGTAAATATAGTGATGATATAACAATGTACTAATTAGTATATATACACGAATATATCATAATATGAAAATCAATAATTATGATATCAATCCATGAAATAAAATTAAAATACAAAATTATAAAATAATTGATATATAATATTGAAATATTATTATATGTTAGTATTTTATAAGCTATAATATTCAACAATAATGTGTGTTATAATATAAAAGAATATTATTAATGTTATCAAGTTAGTATTATCTACATTACTGTTCTTGTCATTTTATAAGATATGGAGTACTATTATGGTGTTGTAAACAAATTATATTTGATCAGAAATAAGAAAATAGAAAAAAGCATCCCAGATCAAAAATTTTCCGACGAACCAGATGTGTCAAACCACATTTGTAAAGGAAAGAGTAGGCGAGAGGGTTGTTGATTCATTTTAAAACTGTAAATTGTATTGAAACTAAATAACATAAAAAGTAAGCAGTAAAAAGATTTCAATAGGCAAGGTTTATTATGTAAAAACGCTACAGCACTAATAACTACACTTATTACTCTTATTATTTTAATACTTGTAATTACTATTATGTCCCTCTGTGGCCAGCCACATTATGGCCGCATAGCATTACTCTATATTTTATTACCTCCACTATATTTCCTTCAAAATTTCCCCTCTCACTTATTTGTCTCACTCTCTCTCTCGGCCTCTCTCTATCACTCTCTCTCTGTTTCTTATTTTCTGTTTCTTATTTTTAATGTTCTAAACTGTAGCATTAATATCTGTTATTTTTTATGTTATAAATATGTGATTTTATTATCTAACTATTCATATAACAGATACTTACATAAATAATTACAACAAATATATATTCCACATTCAAGGTTTTACATATGATTACTAATATATTGTTAAAATTTGTTCGGGTATTAATTTTCTTGAATTATCATTTTAATATGTGTGTTTGTCATCACTGTATAATTCACTAGTGTTAAGTAATTGCTCCAAATAGTTATATTAAATGTATAGTTAGATTATAATAAGATGTTAAAATAGATAGCAGTGAAAGTTATGGTTCTTGGAGAATGAGAACCCCAACATTCCGGTTAGATTAGCAAAGGAATTTTTCACCACATTTAGATTCAGGGTCACTACTGACCTGGATGAGGTGTCAATCAGCTTCCGAATGTTTGGGGAGGAGATATCTATGAGTTTAGTTAAATGGACAGTGAGGCTACGGATGTGCATCCTGGAGGAAGCTATTGGTCCGGATTGGAGGTATAGAGAGAGAAGGTTACCGAAGAGGCATTTCTACTGTGATCCTCAAGTATAAGAGAAGGTGTTCCCCACTATTATCCATTGGGAGAAGCAAGTATCCCAGTTGGGAGAGGACAAGCAATGGAATAAAGGCAGGCAGAGCTAGAGAGGTCCATAGCGGAAATGGTGGATGAAAATCGGGAAACACAGAACCAAGTGACGAGGCTGGCAGATTTGATGGAGGGCTTCTTCAAGAAGTTCATAGAGATGAACACTGCGCATGAAGCTGGGACGAGTGCCTCGGTGAGCCGCGAGACTGAATCCCAAGGAACGGACGAGAAAGCAGATAAGTCCCAAGAGACCGAGGGGATGCTACTGACCAACCTGAACGTGTACCAGAGGTAGCAACCACACCATGCTCTAGACTATGGAAGAGCCAATGAAGGAGGTGACGGACCCGACTATCTGACCAGTTAGTTTTCTTTTATTTATTTTTTGGGTTAAGTGTGTTTGTTTTTCCTAGGTGCTAGTATGTGTAAACCCCTCATTCATAACACTTAGCCTATCCAATAGTCTAAGTGTGAGAAGATGGGGGTTTACAACATTTGTGCATGTACAGATCGTTAGTATGTATCGTTGTCTTTGATTTTCTGTGAGTCCCAATTCTTCTCCCACTTAGCCTATTGCATAGCCTAAGTGATACGACCCCACATGGAGGACCCGTGACGAGGTCGACGACGAGACGGCTATGTGAGGGGCTCTGCGGGAGGAGTCCATTAAGAACGAGGAGCCAACGATGAGGATCGTGTTGAAAAATGAGGGCTGAAAGCTTCCACCAGCCCGGGTGGATTTTGATGCACCGTACCACCCGGACGGATGCTACTCGTTGGAGGAGTCGTGGCTAAGTTGTTCCACCAAGCCGGGTAGCCCCACTGCCACCGTCTAGGTGCCCCGTCGAAGGCGTGAAGGAGTCAGGAGACCTCACCGACCGGGTGACTTGTGGTCGACCAGTCCACCCGGTAGGGTGACTCATAGAAGGGAGCCAGATACCAGGGCCTTTCACCCGACCGGATGATTTAGTGCCCCTAAATTCCACCCGGCCAGGTATAGTGACGCAGGATAGATTTTGTTGGCCTTTTCCTTGAATTTTGGGCCTAAACAATAAATAACATTTTTTTCTCAGTTTATTCCTTAGTTGTTGATTGAAATTATATGCTTGAGAGATTTGTTGTTTTATTTTCCAATTCCTAGTTATAGGTTGCTTGAATCCATCAATTCTTAGTAAAGCATGAATCGAGTATAGGTATGCTTTGAGGATTGTGGTTACCTTGAAAATTTAGCTATGGATGCATGTTAGCATGGTGTAAGTGCTTTAGCTTATTCAATCAATGAAATTTTATTCCTTTTTCCACATTATCCATTGTTGATCTTTCTTGTTTTAGCTTAGATTCAATTATTCTTGTTGGATCTATGATTTGTTTTTGTTTCCTTGAGAAATGGATCTCTCATTACATGGATCCATATCATTTGGTATCTTGAGCCTAGTACCCACTAGTTTCTGATCTTTCGTGCCTTTGAGTTTTTGTTCTTTTTTTAGCGTTTGTGTGTTTCATTTTTTTGGACTATATGTGAATGATGAGCAGAGGGATCTATTGTTGTTGGATTGGGCTAAATTTTTGCATGATGAACCTTTGATGTGTTAGCTAATTACCCACAAAATTTCTACCAAAAACATCCCCGTTTGCCTATGGATCTGATCAATTAAATACATATACCAAATAGATTATTAGTTGAGCTGTAGTTTTTTTTAAGTTTATAGTAAAAAAATAAATAAATTAATTTATCAAATTAAATGCAACTATTTATCTAATTTTATTTAATTTATTATGCCAAATTAATTTCTAAATAAATCAATCAAGTTTATTTTTTTGGAAATTTATCATAATATATATTAAATATTTTTTGTTGAAATTATTTTATAGACATTTATCAATATTATCATTTGTGCAATAAAAAATATTACTCATTTTTATAAAATAATGATTATATTTGTCCCCAAATAATGGGTGACGATAATATTAAGCACTTCCTAGTTCATAATATTTATTATTTGAGAAGTCCGTCATCATGAACTGACTATTTCGTAGGATTATTGTCCCCACATAATGGGTGGCGATAATATTAGAAACTAGCTTCACAAAATTTGGCAAACCAATCGATGGAGACCATATACAAACGTAGTTCGTAATTATAGCTTAGATATTTTGATTATGGTTTTTCATTAACTATCCTTAGATATTTGTCCCCAAATAATGGGTGACGATAATATTAGGCACTTCCTAGTTCATACTATTTATTATTTGAGAAGTCCGCCATTATGAACTGACTATTTCGTAGGATTATTTGTCCCTACATAATGGGTGGCGATAATATAAGAAACTAGCTTCACAAAATTTGGCAAACCAATCGATGGAGACCATATACAAACGTAGTTCGTAATTATAGCTTAGATATTCTGATTATGGTTTTTCATTATCTATCTTTAGCCTTAAGGCAGAAAAGACTTAATTAATTTCTATTGGTATTTAATTGACTGGATAATTAAAACTTTTATTATCTTTTAATATCTTATTTAAAGAAGTCATATTAATTGGCTAAAATTTCATTCTTATTCATATCTTCTATAAGATGTATCTAAAATAAATTGAATTATTTATATCTTGTACGGACATGAATAATTAAACTTAAATTAATTCCTTGTTCAAGATTAGGAAGAGAATAATTATATTATTTAGAGGGGACATCTTTTTTAGTACATCACTTATCTCAATTGAGGAAATTTGGTCCGTAACATTTCATAATATCTTTTGAGGTCTATTAACTATAAGTTAATATCAATTCAACTACTTTTTGGTTATTTCCAATATTTTCATGACCAAAGTACCCTTAAGGCCATGAAGGGCAATTCAATTTATTTATTCATCCACTTTTTCTTTCTTCTAATTTATTTGGGATTAAGTTTAATAGATCTTATACTATTAGTATTAATATATATCATACCTTATTTGAATATTATGATATTACTTTCTAGTGCTAGTTAATACTTTTATATGATTATATTCTCAATTATTTAGATAAAACTAAGATAAATATTTTATTTTAATGAATCTCATAATTTTATTAAACTGAAAATTTAAGTTAATCATAATACATAATATATACTACATTGAAATAAAAATGTAATAAATTAGAAAAAATATAATTCACGAATAGTCAATGGAATAAATATGAGAACTATGAACAATTTTCATGATGTTGTAAATGGCCTAATGATAATATTATGACACGACATTGTGATATTAAACAATTGATAGCAACTATTGATTTTTTATTTAATTAAAAAATTATAGATTTAAATTAATCATATATTCAACTAAGAATGTCATTGTTTTTTTTATTAAATTGATTATTGATAATTTCAACTAATTTTTTTAGACTACAATTTCTACATAAGAGTAGATAAAATAAAACTGAGCTCTTTCAATTATTTAAGATTCTATTTATATTAATAAATTTTAATTTATTTTTAATCATCAATTTTGTATTGCACTTAAAAATAACATATTCTTTGTATAGCTTTAAGATTGAAAAATTAATATTCCATCTAATAAATTGAACTTTTATATACAAATATTGTATAAGTATAATGTTTACATGTATTTATATCTAAGTTATTTCATTATTAATATTAAATATAGTACAATGATTTAAATCATTACAGATAAGTAAAACTAAACGTAAATAATGAATAGTAATAGAGTATTAATATTATTAAGATATTTTTATTTTGAAATTAAAATTAGATGGAACATATTTTTTGTTACATCAACTATCCCAAATTACATACTTTAATGAAAATGAGAGGGTTAATAGATTGAATTGCTCTCATTGGCCTTAAGGGTACTTTGGTCATGGAAATATTAGAAATAGTAAAAAAGTAGTTGAATTGATATTGACTTATAGTTGATGGACCTTAAAAGATATTATGAAATATTACGGACTAAATTTTCTCATTTGGGATAGTTGATGTACTTAAAAAGATGTTCTCTCTATTATTTAATGTATTCATACATATCTATCCTTATTAGAATTCCAAATACATAATATTTAGGAAACTATTAAATTATTCTTGTCCATATCATCTAGGAATAAATAAAATATATTTATTTCCATAAATATAGTCAATAATTAAAATATTCCTAAAATCTAGGGAAATCTTTCCATAAATATATTTTGACATTAAATAATAATATTTTAATGATTTCTTTTAATTTCAATAATTAAAAAATCATAAAAATAATATTTTCATCGTTATCTTGTCGATCGAGGTTCGCACGAATCGACGACGACGAAAATCCGACGAGTTCATCGTCGGAACCCGACGCGCACAGCGTCTCGGCAAGTGGCGCACACGTCGTGCACCAGTTCTCGGCCAACCGTGGCTCGTCGTGTCGGCACGTCGGGTGGGGAAGAGCCTCAACAACGACAGTAGACTTCATATAGAATAAGGACTTAAAGAACATAGAGCTCAATAGATTCCCACAACAATAGCATGTACAAATAGCATATAGAAAGAGCCTCAACAACGACAGTAGACTTCGTATGCATTACGGCATCAATTGTTTCTTCCCAATTAAGCTACTGCCCAAGGAATTTAAAGGTTAAGATCGTCAGTCGAGAACTCCGAAAAATTTCGGAATAATTAAGGGGAAATGGGGAAGAGACTTAGCTTAGACAACGGAGTCCCGGAGAGCTGACGGAGATGGCGACGGAGGCGCTGCTGGGCAGCGGCAGCTGGACCGTCCGGACCCGGTATGGTGCAACGGCGCCGGAGAGAAAGAAAGAAGGAGGGACTGAGGTCTGGGAGCGGTGCTTCGAAAGCCAGAGAATAACGGCGACGGCGGGCGAATTTGGTGACGCTGCTGCTTCACCTCCAAATTAGGACTCCCAAATGTTGAAATGAAGATGAAATGGTGAGATGAAGAAGAGTGAGAGAGACAGAAGGGTAGGCGGAGACGCAAGAAGCCGACGGCGGGCGTAGACTCGCCGGAGGAGGCGAGAGGAGGAACCCACGCCGCTGTTTCTTCTCACTCTACAAATCCCCAATCTGGAACAAGTGGAAGAGTGATTTGGGGAAATGGGAGGTCACGTATGGGAGGAAATATAAATTGGGCCTTCTCATAGATTAATTGGTTTGGGCCCAAAGGTTATAATGTTGGGCTTAGTAATTAAATAAAGTAGTCTGTTTTCAATTAAGGGTTGGGCCCAAGTATTTTTTATTTAAGGAGTGGGCTACGGTTTTGGGCCAGTTAAATAATAAGGAATGGGCTGCCTAAATTAATTAGTTGGGGCCGAGTTTTATTTTGATAAATTTTTATTTTGAGAAATTGAGCGTGGATGCTTAATCGAAATTCTCGAATAATATATTTAATTCCCGGAAATGGATAATGATGAAGTTGAGCACGCGAGAGCCAACCGACGTCGCGGGCGGCCTTAAGAAAACTCCGAAGAAAAGGATTTAAAAAGGGATTTTCCAAGAACCCATATTGTATTAAATAAGTGCCCAAATATTTAATTTAGAGAAAATAGAAATTCTGCGAAGTAGTGAAGCCCGAGGTAGGATTAAGAGAAATCCTATAAGCCGAGACTAAGATATAGGTGCTATCCAATAGTATTAGGGTCGGGTCGATACGATATATCGTATCTAAAACGTTGTATCGTGTCGAAAATATCGATAAGTTTCGATATATCGAACTTTCGATATGGATAATATCAATATCATTACCGTATCGATATTTCGATATATCGTACCGAAATTCGATATATCGTTCAGAACGATATATCAAAGATCGGTACGATATATCGAATCATCGTACCATTTCAAATACCTGTATATCGAAAAATATAATTTCAAAACTGAAAAATGACACAAAAATTAATAAAACATCAACATAGTAAAATGAATATATATTTTTAAAATATATTAATGAATTAAATGAATATATATATATATATAGGGATGTATTCATTTCATTTTCCCATATTTTCTCCTATTTCCTTCTTGATCTCAGCCGTTGATTTTCTCCATCCTATGGCCGAAAATAGAGCCTGATTAATTCAATTTTAATCATTACAAAAATCGAAAAGGGCCTAAATGGTATTCACATTTGAGTTGGTTATGGTAAGTTGCTTAATTCTCTCCATCAAAAGATTGCAGCGGTTATTTTCTAGGATTCCACAAATCTTTCTTCTCTTTCATCGTTTATTCTCCTAACATTATCCATTGAAGACTACCGGTGTTCTACAAATTATTTCAAAAATTCCTTTGGTTTTTCTCCTTGTACAGAATCGAATTTGTATATATATATATATATATATATATATATACATTATTGAATAGTAAACCAGAAAAGCAAGGAAACGAGGAAAATGAGGTTTCAGTTGAGGGTAGTACTTTATGGAGGTGAGGTAGTACTGCTTTAATTTAAATATGAGTATATATTCTAGTGTTGTTGATGGGTTTAAATTTGGAGGAATTGGAATTTTCTCTATGATACTAAAGTGGATACTGATGAATTCAATCCACATTAGTTACAGTATTCGTTCGTTATAGAGTAGGTTATGCCTTAATTTCCTCCGGAGAAGATCTGCACGGTTATTGCTTCTGTTCTCACGCTCCAGACATTCCGTTAGGGTTTAGATATCCGAGTGGCTAAGGTAGTAGTTTAAACCGATACGAATAATGCACCGAATGGAAACGACAAATGCTTGTTATTGACTATATAATGCACAATATGTGAACTGCAATCTATACGAATAAGATGTGTCGTGTTTAGATGTTTGGCACAAGTTTGTTGTTTCCCCAAAGGGTTTAATAAGTCTAGGGGGTAGGGTATAGTACGTACACATTAAGATGTGTCGTGTTTCGATGTTTGGCACACGTTTCTTGTTTTTCCTAAGGGTTTAATAAGTGTAGGGGCTAGGGTATAGTACATACACATTAATAAAAACGTATAAACCGATACGAATAATGCACCGAATGGTAACGACTAATGCTTGTTATTGACTATATAATGCACAATATGTGAACTGCAATGTATACGAATAAGATGTGTCGTGGTTCGATGTTTGGCACACGTTTGTTGTTTCCCCTAAGGGTTTAATAAGTCTAGGGGATAGGGTGTAGTACTTACACATTAAGATGCGTCGTGTTTCGATGTTTGGCACACATTTGTTGTTTCTCCCAAGGGTTTAATAAGTCTAAGGGCTAGGGTATAGTACGTACACATTAATAACATCATATAAACCGATATGTATAATGCACCGAATGGGAACTATTAATGCATATCATTGACTATATAATGCACAATAAGTGAATTGCAATGTATACGAATAAGATGTGCCGTGTTTCGATGTTTGGCACACATTTGTTGTTTCCCCTAAGGGTTTAATAAGTCTAGGGGCTAGGGTATAGTACGTACACATTAAGATGTGCCGTGTTTCGATGTTTGGCACAAATTTGTTGTTTCCCCCAAGGGATTAATAAGTCTAGGGGCTAGGGTATAGTACGTACACATTAATAACAACGTATAAACCGATATGTATAATGCACCGAATGGGAACTATTAATACATATCATTGACTATATAATGCACAATAAGTGAATTGCAATGTATACGAATAAGATGTGCCGTGTTTCGATGTTTGGCACACGTTTATTGTTTCCCCTAAGGGTTTAATAAGTCTAGAGGCTAGGGTATAGTACGTACACATTAAGATGTGCCGTGTTTCGATGTTTGGCACACATTTGTTGTTTCCCCCAAGGGATTAATAAGTTTAGGGGCTAGGGTATAGTACGTACACATTAATAACAACGTATAAACCGATATGTATAATGCACCGAATGGGAACTATTACATTGACTATATAATGCACAATAAGTGAATTGCAATGTATACGAATAAGATGTGTAGTGTTTCGATGTTTGGCACACGTTTGTTGTTTCCCCGAAGGGTTTAATAAGTCTAGGGGCTAGGGTATAGTACGTACACATTAAGATGTGTCGTGTTTCGATGTTTGGCACACGTTTCTTGTTTCCCCTAAGGGTTTAATAAGTGTAGGGGCTAGGGTATAGTACATACACATTAATAAAAACGTATAAACCGATACGAATAATGCACCGAATGGAAACGACTGATGCTTGTTATTGACTATATAATGCACAATATGTGAACTGCAATGTATACGAATAAGATGTGTCGTGTTTCGATGTTTGGCACACGTTTGTTGTTTCCCCTAAGGGTTTAATAAGCCTAGGGGCTAGGGTATAGTACGTACACATTAAGATGTGCCTTGTTTCGATATTTGGCACACGTTTCTTGTTTCCCTAAGGGTTTAATAAGTGTAGGGGCTAGGGTACAGTACATACACATTAATAAAAACGTATAAACCGATACGAATAATGCACCGAATGATAACGACTAATGCTTGTTATTGACTATATAATGGACAATATGTGAACTGCAATGTATACGAATAAGATGTGTCGTGGTTCGATGTTTGGCACACGTTTGTTGTTTCCCCTAAGGGTTTAATAAGTCTTGGGGCTAGGGTGTAGTATGTACAAATTAAGATGTGTCGTGTTTCGATGTTTGACACACATTTGTTGTTTCTCCCAAGGGTTTAATAAGTCTAGGGTCTAGGGTATAGTACGTACACATTAATAACAACGTATAAACCGATATGTATAATGCACCGAATGGGAACTATTAATGCATACCATTGACTATATAATGCACAATAAGTGAATTGCAATGTATACGAATAAGATGTGCCGTGTTTCGATGTTTGGCACACGTTGTCTCCCCTAAGGGTTTAATAAGCCTAGGGGCTAGGGTATAGTACGTACACATTAATAATAACGTTTAAAAATAGCACGTGTTTGAGTTATACATAATTAACGTATTACGTAATGTACATATTATAAATAGTAAAGTTATTCTTAGGTGCATTTAAGTGTCATTACATGACATGCCATGCATGCATTTGCTGATTCCTTTTTTTTTGGTACAGTGTTGGTTGTACCTGAATGTTCTCCGGAGTTGAAGCCTCTTGGTGGTCGGAAATTCCAAACCTTGGAACTGTCCATTGCTTAAAGAGATGGGGATGGAGAAAGATACGCGGAAGGGTAAAAGGCCAACTTGACTTAGCTTCGATAAACAGAACAATAATGATTTTTTTGTGTGTCTTAGTCGTATTGTTATTCGAATGGTTGTCATAATTATCCAAGTATCAACTTCTTGTTTCTTGCACTAGATCACCTTTTTTGTTCGTTATTGGATTCTATAACACTGAATTACTCTATATAACTGTGAGGTTAACTCATTGAAGTACTCATCAGCCCCGTTGATAGTTCGTATTCCCTACAACACTCAAAATAATGATAATTTCTTGATAAATAGTGTAACGTTTTAATAAAAAAATGCACATATCTGATGATCGCAGTGGTAGTTAACTACTTTAATCTCCTAATTACAAATGTACTTAAGAAACAATAACGCACACGCATGATAATTTATATCCAACCAATTCACTCATATACACCATAATTCTAAAAATGCATAATATATTGCAAATAATAACAATTTAATTACACATAATGCACAACTTAAAAAACGTAATGCACATTGTATATTGCTGAATAATGATAATTTCTCGATGAATAATGAAAGGTTTATTTGAAATAATGCACATGTCCATATCCCTTAGCTACATCCACTTTTGACAAACAATGTATCACATAACATAAATATGCAAAGTATTGGCTAATCTCCAAATTATGAAATTACCAAAAAAAGTAAACAACAGATCCGTTATCCCTTTTCTGTCGTGGATTCAACTGCTTCAAGCAGTTAATTAAACAACAGATCCGTTATCCCTTGTTGGTGTTTCGGCTCCCCCTGATTTCCAGACGTACTAGGGTCTATCTCGGCCAACCTATCCCTGATTGTTTTTGCCATAGCAACGGGAATAACGTCATCGAGGGCATCGTCTATGTCGACTCTAAGTTGCTTCTCTGATATGGACCAAACAACATAACACATCAGAAAATTATCACTAAATCAAAAGACAACATGATATGAGCTTCATAAGGATTAATCCATATTTCAAAACAAATAATGCTTAAGTCATAACAAATAATGCACATAAACTTGACCCATAATGCGTAAGACAAAGCACATAATGCACACAATATTAAATAATTATCAATTTAATCAAGTACACACTATCTATGATTTTTTTTTTTTTTAATCAAACACCTTTATGGTGGAGGGTTCGTGGGTCCCTCATCCCTATATATCAACAACGAAAGGTAACAGAACATGGCCACACCCAAAAGTGATGTGCCAGATCAAACTCAGGAGTAGTGTGCGGTCCGGTTCCACATACCCGGACCTGGACCTCATCCTACTCCCTTTCAAAACCAAAATACAATTGAACACATACAAAAGCCCATTACTTCTACCTCTACGACATCCGGTACGAATCAGGATCGATGGCCACTTTCCGGGCCTCGTGCTACTCTCGCTCATCATCTCTCACCCGAAGATTGGGGACTCCCATTTCGTCCATCCGGATGATGGCTCTAATTGTTGCTGGAACATTTTGTGAGGACATTTGTTGGAAATGATCTTGTTCCGCTCCCATTTTGGCGAGCAAATCGGCCGCCTTGTTGCCCTCCCTAGGGATGAAAGTGGCCCTGACGGTATGTCTACGCTTAAAGCCATGTAGCCGGGCCATTACGCGGCGAACTTGTGCCGGGCCCCAAGCCGAACCATTGAGCAACTTAATGGCTTGTTCCGCATCTGCTTCAACCCAAATGGGTAGGTTGAACCCCTTTGCTACCTCCAACCCATGGTGAATGGCCATAAGCTCGGCCTCAAGAGCCGAGTGAGCGGCGAGTGGGGTTGCAAAAGCTACAAGCAGCTTCCCATTGTGGTCCCGAACCAGACCCCCTCCGCCGCCCATGTTTGTTGCCTCAGAGAACGCCCCATCCGTGTTAAGCTTGATCCATGTGCGTTCCGGGGGATGCCACTTAACCGGCATAACTAACGGTCTCGGCCCCCTTGTCTCGGGGTGGTTCGGAAGGCTCATTCCGATTTTTACTCCCTTCCAATGTTTTGGCTTGATGTGTCCGTTGGCCATGTTGTTGTAGATGAACATGTGAACCTGCCAAACAACATTGTACGGTTTGAACTGAATTTGCTCATGTCGACTCCTATTTCTCTCCGCCCAAAGGAACCACAAAATGAGGTAAGGAATGACTCGGCTAAGATGTCTTCTATCCTGTTGTTGGGTCCTAGCGGACCATACTTGCAACCTGTCCGGGATGGTGTCGTTCACCGTAAGGGGTGGGGCCGAGCCTTCGAACCAGCCGTTGAACTCCTTCCAAACACATGTTGCTCCCCACCCCCGAATGAAGAGATGTTGGAGGGACTCGATATTAGGCCTCCATGGGCAGCATTGGCATTTCGACGCAAGCTCAATTTTCCTCCACTGGAGCTTGGAATCAACCGGTATCCTGTTTGACAAAAGTCGCCAATTGAAGATCGCAATAGATTTTGTAAGTCCAGCCTTCCAAATGTCATCGAGGCCTTGAATGCTTGGTCTTTGTGAGCGTATTGTCTCCCAAGTCGTCGCGAGCGAGAACTCCCCGAGCCGAAAAAGTTTCCATCGGGGGACATCCGGTTCTCCCGCAACTATTGGGGTATCAAGGATTTGTGTGATAATCTCTTGAGGCATTCCAGCCTGGTTGTGAAGTTGCCGTAGCTTAATCTCATCCCATGTTTCACCCCCAATGTATTCCGAAACCTTGGTCGAAGGGGTGCCTCTATCGTCAAGGCAGAGCTCGCGAAGGGGGTAATCCCCAAGCCAAATGTCATCCCAAAAGTAGGCATCGCCCTGGCCGATCACCCATCTAATATTCGGGTTTGCTTGATTTCTCACTTTCATTAGCCGCTTCCATGTCGGGCTGTTTCTCCCCGAAGGAGAGGCCGCAAGGGGAGAGTTTTTGTGGCAATACTTGGCCTTCATGTACCTAGCCCAAAGGGAATTTTGCTCCCGGAACCTCCACCAAAGTTTGATACTGAAGGCCCGGAGGACTTCTTTGGTCTTACGGATGCCGAGACCCCCTTCAGAGGTGGGGAGGCGGATCTGATCCCACCCAATCCAATGCGTCTTTTTTCTCTCTGTTGACGATCCCCAGAAGAAACGGGCCATCTGCTGATCCAATTGCTTAAGGGCCCCGGAGGTTGGTTCAATGGCCTGGAAGATGTGCAGCGGCACCGCTTCAAGGGTGCTTTGGAGTAGGGTAAGCCTACCTCCGAAGGAGAGATGTCGGTGGGCCCACCCCGAGATTCGGGCAGCAATCTTTTCCCGAAGAAACATAAACATATCTGTACGTTTGACACTACGGTAAATAGGAACCCCAAGGTAAAGGAACGGGAAAGTACCTCGTGTGAAGCCTCCTTCATTTTGAATAGTGATGGCGCATCCTTCATGTTGTTCGGCAATGTAAAAGTTGCTTTTTGCCAAGTTGATCTGCTGCCCGGAGACCCTGGCATAATTCTCCAGGCAAGTCCGCAAATGCCTAAGAGGGCCCTCCGCTGCTTGTGTGAAAATCACAATGTCGTCGGCGTAGGCAAGGTGGCTTATTTCCATGCAGTGGCGAGAGGCTCTGAAAATCATCTCTTTCTTTCTCAAAATGAGCCTGTCTAGTTCCCTTGAGAGGTAGTCAGCTGCAATCACAAAAAGGGTCGGAGAAATTGGATCTCCCTGTCTGAGGCCTCGGGTGGACTTAAAGAAACCGGAGGGGGCACCATTGACCAGCACCGAGAACCAGCAGGATCCCACACATCTCTCAATCAGGGAGACCCACGGGGCCGGGAAACCCATCCGGTGTAACACTTTCAGGAGGAATGTCCATTGGACCCGGTCATAGGCCTTGGCCATATCGATTTTAACCGCGACATTAGGAGCCGGCCCACATCTCGAGAGCTCGTGGAACATCTCCTGTGCCAAAAGGACATTATCGTTAAGGAGTCGTCCCTTCACAAATCCACTCTGGTTTGGCGAGATAATCATAGGGAGGAGCCCAGTCATTCTCTTCGACATAATCTTTGTGATAATCTTGTTGACGACGTTGCACAAGCTAATAGGGCGGTAGTCGCTCCACGATTCCGGCACAGGCTTTTTTGGAATGAGAACAATGCTTGTGGCCGTGACGCTACGTGGGAGGTAGGCGCCCCCGAAAACTTGGCCGATAGCCGCCACCACGTCCGGCCCAACCGTAGCCCAACAAGCCTGGTAGAACAAGGCCGTGAAACCATCCGGCCCTGGGGCACTGTCCCCGTCGATATCAAAAACAGCATTTTTGACTTCCTCAGTGGATGGTGTCTCGGGTAGTGCCGCCACTTCAGCCAAGGGTGGGAGTTGATGAATCAAATCAAGGTCTGGCTCGGACAAAATGATAGGCCCCGGGGCCAGTAGATCTTGGAAGAACTCCACTGCCGAACTTCTAATCTCCATTTCGTCCGAGATCTCCCGGCCACCCACATTGATCTTGTGGATGCGCGTGCGGATCCTCTTTTGTTTCACCCAACTTTGGTAGAATTTCGTGTTCTTGTCGCCCTCCCCTAGCCATCTTAGAGTAGCCTTTTGGCGCCAGAAGTCCTCCTCCATTTTGAGCAGTCGAATGTACTCGGCGATGCATCTATTGATCTCTGTCCTGTTCTCCGGGGTTGGCCTTTCCTCGAAATTGCTTTGGGCCGTTGCGATTTTCACTTCCATATCCCTGAGGTTTAGATGGATGTTCCCAAAGGTCTCCTTGTTCCATACCTTTAGGGTTCTCTTAAGCCGTGCAAGTTTGATTTGGAAATTGAGTAGGCCTCCGGATTCCGTCGGTTGCATCCAATCTCCCCGAACGAGATCCATGAATCCCTCGTGTCTAACCCACATGTTTTGGAACCTGAACGGCCTACCCCCGCTGTTATGATCTGTCCCTTTGCATCTTACCAACACAGGCCCATGGTCCGAGGCAATCCGGGGCAGGTTCATCACCCGGGTAGTTTCCAAAATTTGTGCCCAACGTTCATTCACAAGAATTCTATCCAATCTTTCGAAGAGACCATTCTTGGCCCATGTGAACTCCGACCCATCATAGCCCGGGTCTAGTATCCTGCAATCCTTAATAGCCTCCGCAAAGTCCACCATTTCAGCTTGGCGGTTTGTTTCACTCCCTACTCTGTCTCGTGGATGGAGAATGGTGTTGAAGTCCCCTCCGATCAACCATGGTGAGCCCTCCCAAAGTATGGAGCACTCCCTCAATTCATCCCATAAATGAATCCGTTCGGTTCTTGTACATTTTGCATACACCACCGAGACACACAAGTGACTAGCTAGGCGGGGGGATCCAAAGCGGCCGGATAGGGCCGGATCCGTGTCTCTCTCGACCAGGAAGCTGGCCCCTTCCTCAACAAACACCCAAATCTTCCCATTTCTATTCGATCCTTGGAAAACCAGCCCCAAAGCCTTTGAGAACTTCTCCGCGTTGGGGCTTGTGAGCGGCTCCATTATTGCAAGAAAATGAATATTATGAGTCTTAATTAGTCTTTTAAGAACATTTTGGGTAGGCGCGTTAGCAACTCCCCTAACGTTCCAAAACAAAAAGTTGACAGACATGATTAATGGGGAAGAGTCTTACCCGGTGACCGTGCGAGGTCCCCCTGATATTCCACCATTTGAAGCCGTTCCTCTCCAATGTATCCCTCCTCATGCATGATCATGGGATCATCCCCACCGGCATAAAGGATGGTTCGGGGGCTCCCCTCTTTATCTCCATCCCCCTCCACGTCATCATCATCTTCTAGGAAATCTTCCTTCTCCATGAGGGAAAAGTATTGGTTGGAGCTTAGGACATTTCGGGCTGCTTGGGACCCTCGGCCCTGTGCCGCTCCCCGTGTTCCCCCTCTCCAACTAGAAAACGCTCCTCGTCGGGAGGGCGTGTACCCATTCGTAGCCCCATGGGATTCACCTCCATGATGGGTAGAACTAGCCACCACTCCGACGGTTTTGTCGAAGGTATCTCGCCCCTTTCATGGACACTTGCCACCGGAGCCGCGTCAGAATTACCATGCATTTCGCCCATGATGTCCGGGCCTGACCACTCCCTCGGCTCGGGACCAATGGCCGAGGATCCGGCTTTTGGCAGCCCTTTCGGCCCTTTGTTTTTCTTTTGATGTTTCCATTCTTTAGAGCTAGCCATTTCCTTTGGTTGTTCCGTTTTGTCCCTTCCCCCTTGACTCTCATGGTGTGGCTGTCTCGGCGTTACATTATTGTAGTTCCTCTTCGGGGGGCGTTCAACGTTACCCGCCGCATAACACACCTCACGTTTATGTCCAACATGCCTACATTCCATGCAATATGCCGGGATCTTGTCCCATTTCACTTTTAGCACCGTCTCACGGCCACAAATATCTAGAATGAACTCCTCGGGAGGTGGCGTCGTAATGTCAATTTCAATGAAAATGCGAGCAAACGAGAGTCTCGACTTGTTGGCCGTAGCGCGATCCACTTGTATCGGGTTTCCAAGCAATTTACCGATTGCAAAGAGGGCGGCGTGATCAAAGAGGTGGATTGGGAGGCCAATGATGTTACACCAAACTGCCGCGATCGGGGATTCACAATAAGCATCAAAATCCGGGGACCACTTGAAAACCCTCATGGGGTGCCGATCAATAAACCACACCGGAGTCCCTTTCGGTCCACTTAGCAAACGGGCATAATCCGCCATATCCTCGAATTGAACAAATATATGCTTAGCATTAATATACTTCCATGTAAATCCTCTATTAAATTTGATATTATCTAGGGCCTTTTGTATTTGGTATGAAGTGGGTATAGAGTGGGAGAACTTACCCACAATGGCGTGCCCAATACTCGAGGCCAGCTTTTGAACTTCCGCTCCGGAGAAGTAGATTGCCGGAATGCCATTGGAAGTGGACGCAAAGCCTATATTTGGAATGTTATCCGGCTCGAACACTTTCGGCCCTTCGGTGTTCCGCGACATCCGAACCATATCCGCCATGCTCTTGGGAGCGCTTGTGTTCCGCGCGCCTTCTTCATTTCCTTCGGGTCGGGAGTTACTCAATGAGGCCTTGTGTCGCGCCGCCCACGCGTTGCCTAGTGGCTCTGATCCAGCCAAGGCTTGTGGTCCACGGTGCACGCACACGTCGGCCATCGTCGTGTCATCATTGGCCGACCTCCCGTCCGCATCCGAGGTCTTGTTCTCGGTTGGCTCAGCAGCCTTGTCGGGGGCCGAGGGCCCAGTCGTGGCTCGAAGTGGTGTGGCGTCCGGTTGTGGGGATTGGCTCGGGCGTAGCCGACCGCTCTCGAAGGCATCTCGGATTTGCGAAACCGGCCTCGTTCAAGGGGGGGGGAGGGGAA
The DNA here is from genome assembly GCF_004379255.2 of Salvia splendens. Classification (NCBI taxonomy): domain Eukaryota; kingdom Viridiplantae; phylum Streptophyta; class Magnoliopsida; order Lamiales; family Lamiaceae; genus Salvia; species Salvia splendens. The sequence continues at coordinate 23,646,668 of NC_056032.1, read as the reverse complement.
ATCCTCAAGTGATGGGCCATTTGCAACCAGGGGTGGTTCGGGGTTTGGTTCAGAGGACCATGGGAGGGCGAGGTCCGGTCCGGCCGGCCACTTGTCTCCGAGGAGGGGCTGCACCACCATGGTGTCTAGCATCTCCGGCATGTCAAGGTTTGCTAGTTGCATGATGGAATCTTTCTTTGGCTGCACATGGGCTTCAACGGCTAGTAGTTCACGTGATGGCTCGGTTCGGCAAGCCACCAAACAACTTTCGGAAAGTAGGTTTGTTGTTGGCTCCTTTTCGGGTAATTTGACTTTCACATCCACCAAGGACAATTGTACCTCCTTTGGACTATCTCTCATGCATCTTGGACCTAGTGGTTGGTTGGCCCTATCTTTACCAATGCACACCCCGTCGCCGGCCGTTTGCTGGTCGGAATCCGGCGCCGCCGCGGCCGCCGTGGCTGTTCCGTCATCGGTGGAATACCCATCCTCCAAGAGGCCTTCTTCATTAGTGTTGGAATTCATGGTGCCCTTAGGGGAGGAGTTCCCCACTTCATCCATGTGTTGGCTCACCGGAAACATGGGACCCTTGCATTTTGGAGACCCGATGGTGGGGCTATCTTCTTCACCGAAATCAATCTTCTTCTGGAGTTGCTTGTCTTCCGGCATAGGTGAGAGTACAAACCTTTTCCGACCATCGCCTTTGGTGGAAGGGGCCGGGGTACTTTTCCTCTCTTTCACGTTTGTTTTCAAGGATTTCCTCACCATTTTCTTGGAGGGAAGGCTTGTGGAGGAAGCCTCTTCCGACGTGAACGTCATTTGTTGGACCAAGGGAGGGTCCTCGGCCGCCCGGAGGACCATTTGCTGATCCGAGATGGTGCGGGGTTCCTCGGACCCCGGTGGAGGATCCGGCGGGTGTTCCGGCATGGCTGAAGGAGAGTCAAGACACCAGCCGCACCGGGGAGTTGAGCGGGGGTTGGTGAGGTGTGGCTCGAGACTGGTGGAGCGAGCCGGGGTTGTGGTTGTGGCCTTGGACGAACAAGGATGGTGGTCGGAGATGGAAGGAAGGTCGGCGTGGGGGGGGTGGTCGAAAGGTGGATTATCGTTCAAAAGGGAGAATTGCTAGAGAGAAGGGAGAGCATCTCTCTCTAGAAGGGTTTAATAAGCCTAGGGGCTAGGGTATAGTACGTACCCATTAAGATGTGCCTTGTTTCGATATTTGGCACACGTTTCTTGTTTCCCTAAGGGTTTAATAAGTGTAGGGGCTAGGGTACAGTACATACACATTAATAAAAACGTATAAACCGATACGAATAATGCACCGAATGATAACGACTAATGCTTGTTATTGACTATATAATGGACAATATGTGAACTGCAATGTATACGAATAAGATGTGTCGTGGTTCGATGTTTGGCACACGTTTGTTGTTTCCCCTAAGGGTTTAATAAGTCTTGGGGCTAGGGTGTAGTATGTACAAATTAAGATGTGTCGTGTTTCGATGTTTGACACACATTTGTTGTTTCTCCCAAGGGTTTAATAAGTCTAGGGTCTAGGGTATAGTACGTACACATTAATAACAACGTATAAACCGATATGTATAATGCACCGAATGGGAACTATTAATGCATACCATTGACTATATAATGCACAATAAGTGAATTGCAATGTATACGAATAAGATGTGCCGTGTTTCGATGTTTGGCACACGTTGTCTCCCCTAAGGGTTTAATAAGCCTAGGGGCTAGGGTATAGTACGTACACATTAATAATAACGTTTAAAAATAGCACGTGTTTGAGTTATACATAATTAACGTATTACGTAATGTACATATTATAAATAGTAAAGTTATTCTTAGGTGCATTTAAGTGTCATTACATGACATGCCATGTATGCATTTGCTGATTCCTTTTTTTTTGTACAGTGTTGGTTGTACCTGAATGTTCTCCGGAGTTGAAGCCTCTTGGTGGTCGGAAATTCCAAACCTTGGAACTGTCCATTGCTTAAAGAGATGGGGATGGAGAAAGATACGCGGAAGGGTAAAAGGCCAACTTGACTTAGCTTCGATAAACAGAACAATAATGATTTTTTTGTGTGTCTTAGTCGTATTGTTATTCGAATGGTTGTCATAATTATCCAAGTATCAACTTCTTGTTTCTTGCACTAGATCACCTTTTTTGTTCGTTATTGGATTCTATAACACTGAATTACTCTATATAACTGTGAGGTTAACTCATTGAAGTACTCATCAGCCCCGTTGATAGTTCGTATTCCCTACAACACTCAAAATAATGATAATTTCTTGATAAATAGTGTAACGTTTTAATAAAAAAATGCACATATCTGATGATCGCAGTGGTAGTTAACTACTTTAATCTCCTAATTACAAATGTACTTAAGAAACAATAACGCACACGCATGATAATTTATATCCAACCAATTCACTCATATACACCATAATTCTAAAAATGCATAATATATTGCAAATAATAACAATTTAATTACACATAATGCACAACTTAAAAAACGTAATGCACATTGTATATTGCTGAATAATGATAATTTCTCGATGAATAATGAAAGGTTTATTTGAAATAATGCACATGTCCATATCCCTTAGCTACATCCACTTTTGACAAACAATGTATCACATAACATAAATATGCAAAGTATTGGCTAATCTCCAAATTATGAAATTACCAAAAAAAGTAAACAACAGATCCGTTATCCCTTTTCTGTCATGGATTCAACTGCTTCAAGCAGTTAATTAAACAACAGATCTGTTATCCCTTGTTGGTGTTTCGGCTCCCCCTGATTTCCAGACGTACTAGGGCCTATCTCGGCCAACCTATCCCTGATTGTTTTTGCCATAGCAACGGGAATAACGTCATCGAGGGCATCGTCTATGTCGACTCTAAGTTGCTTCTCTGATATGGACCAAACAACATAACACATCAGAAAATTATCACTAAATCAAAAGACAACATGATATGAGCTTCATAAGGATTAATCCATATTTCAAAACAAATAATGCTTAAGTCATAACAAATAATGCACATAAACTTGACCCATAATGCGTAAGACAAAGCACATAATGCACACAATATTAAATAATTATCAATTTAATCAAGTACACACTATCTATGATGTAATTACAGATACAACTTACCTTTGATAATGCACAATATACTTCACATAATGTAAATATCATGATACATAATGCAATCTCTAAACCAAAAAATGCACATGTATTACACACTAAGTTTATTAAAACATATAAAGGATACCACTCAAAATGCATAATATATCTCATAATGCCTAATATACAAAATACATCTCATAATGCCTAATATACTCCAAATAATGACAATAACCTGCTACATAATGCACTGCCTAAACCAAATAATGCACATATGTAATCTGCACTGACTTGATTAACCAATATACAAAATACATCTCATAATGCCTAATATACTCCAAATAATGACAATAACCAGCTACATAATGCACTGCCTTAACCAAATAATGCACATATGTAATCTTCTCTTAGTTGATTAACCCATATACACAATAATGCATAATATACTGCACATAATGACAATTAGATACTACATAATGCACTGATTAAACCAAATAATGCACATATGTAATCTTCACTGAGTTGATTAACCCATATACACAATATCAGAAAGAAAACCTATAAGATACACGAATCCAGGAGTTTACACCCAAAACATTGCCTATCCGTCAGATACAGAGAAACCCATGAACAATCAACTCCATATTTCTGATTTATCAAAGGCGTGACATAATTGAAGTTCCAATCTATGATTTTTCGTCTATAGAAAATCAGTACAAAAATTCCAGGAATCCCTTTTCAAACATACCTAGGTGATTGTTTGAATAGAACAGAAATCGTGTAGCCGGATTGGGTTCGATGTAGGGTGGGTGACTGCCGTCAAATTTGTGCAATGCTTCTGAATCTCCGAGTGGCGGTTGTAGCTAGGGTTTCTGCGAGTGGAGAATGTGGAGAGAGTGGAGAGTGATGAGAGAGTATTGAATGTGAGTGAATGAAACGACGGAAGGTTTCAAATCCCTTCAAAATCGGACTTGCCAAAATATGGCGGTTCAATGTAACTATGATTTGTCTATATTACCCTCATAATGCATATAGATAAGCTGTATAATGCAACACGGAAGCAGAATCATAAAATCAATCTCGGCCATTGATTTATAAGATCTAACGACTAATAATGAGAAGAACATGGATCTAAGGGATGAATAGGAGAATAATGCTCCCATATATATATATATATATATATATATAGGGTTGCGTTAAAGATAGAACCATTCTTAAGTGTAGAACCTAGAACTCTACATATTTTATTCATTGGATGAGGAAAAAATGACAGTCAAGATTAAAAATCATACATATTAGACTATGTTTTCACGACATTCCGGACTCAACATGTGAAAAAACTCACATGTTGATGGAAGAATGAATGAAACGAAGAAGGGTCCATGCATGCTTTATTTTTTCACTTATCTGCATTCACCCATTAATAATAGTTTTGGTTGTAATGGGAAGTTGTTGTGCAAATCAACACCATTGGATTAAAAGATCTAACGACCTCCGTTTGGCATTTGTTCTACGTTTAAGAATGGTTCTACCTTGATCACAATCCTATATATATATATATATATATATATATATATATATATGGTTTTGATCTATGCAAAACTAGATTTAAATACAGAAACGCAGAACAATATCATACGTAGGGCACTTTTAGGTCATAGTTAGTTAATTTTTAGGTCATGCTAACAAAGCATGACCTAAAATGATCTTAACATGACATTAAATCCAAATATTATAATATGACCTAAAATTGCTTAATTATGACCTTCCGTGTTTTTGGTTAATTATTGACCATTAGATCATCTAATCCTAGGGCCAAGATTTGGGCTGTATTTCTGAATTTAAATGCATTTTTATTTTGATCATCTCCCTATATATATATATATATATATATATATATATAGGGTTTTCATCTACCAAAATAAGTCCCTAAGTATAGAAATATAGACCATATATGGACCGTTAGATTTGGAGATTAATGGCGACAATCTGGAATGACTCCTCATTTTTGTTGGGTCATAATAAGACGGATTTATGTCATGTGAGGGGTAAATTAGGAATAAAAAAAATTAGGAACCGTCGTTCCATTTTTTAAGTACGGGTTAATTGGGAGTCATTACTCCACACGCTAAACTCTTCCACTTTCCCTCAAATCTTCTTCTTCTTCTTCTTCCACAAAATCAAGAAAATCCCTACCTTCACACAAAGCGGCTACTCCACAAAATCAACTACTCTACAAAAACCCTCATCCTAATTTTCGATTATGAAATCGACGAGGATGGTGAACCAAAAGCCTACTTCAACAATGGTCGACACTTGAGCTTCTAGATCGGCGAGGCATGACGGAAAAGGTTAGTAAGATTTCGTACAGCGATTGACTTAAAATTGATAAAATCTGGCAAAATTTTCACTTCAATTGGTTGGATGTCACGTAGTGTATCAGAGAATGACGGTGTGAAGAAGATACTGCTGATCCCAAAAGCACCGAAAGGATGTTTAGATTATCACTATTTTAATGAAACGATGTTTAGAGCTTGTAATTCTCGTTTTTTAAACCATGTTTATATGTCGGCCGGATGTCATTGTTACTATATATTATTTCATCTGTAAGATGAGATAAACTTCCATTACAATGACCTTGGAATGCTTTCCTCTTGTTTCTTGTAGACGATAGCCCATGTGATGAGCATTACTTGATACATTGGGTCATAGTAAATGAATATTTGTGTCATAGCATTGTTAGGTTAATTTGTGTCATTATATACACACATTCGAGGCATGGAATATAACTACTGAGTACCAAAATGTCTCATACAATTTGATCGAAATGTTCGTATCAAACAAACTGAATATTAGTACGACCGAAGAATATTCTTATGTTTTGAACATATTAAAAAAACCAAATACAAGATTGTTCTCATGTTTTAAACATATTAAAAAAACCAAATATTAGTACGACAGAAGAATACACAATAATGCATAATATACTGCACATAATGACAATTAGATACTACATAATGCACTGATTAAACCAAATAATGCACATATGTAATCTTCACTGAGTTGATTAACCCATATACACAATATCAGAAAGAAAACCTATAAGATACACGAATCCAGGAGTTTACACCCAAAACATTGTCTATCCGTCAGATACAGAGAAACCCATGAACAATCAACTCCATATTTCTGATTTATCAAAGGCGTGACATAATTGAAGTTCCAATCTATGATTTTTCGTCTATAGAAAATCAGTACAAAAATTCCAGGAATCCCTTTTCAAACATACCTAGGTGATTGTTTGAATAGAACAGAAATCGTGTAGCCGGATTGGGTTCGATGTAGGGTGGGTGACTGCCGTCAAATTTGTGCAATGCTTCTGAATCTCCGAGTGGCGGTTGTAGCTAGGGTTTCTGCGAGTGGAGAATGTGGAGAGAGTGGAGAGTGATGAGAGAGTATTGAATGTGAGTGAATGAAAAGACGGAAGGTTTCAAATCCCTTCAAAATCGGACTTGCCAAAATATGGCGGTTCAATGTAACTATGATTTGTCTATATTACCCTCATAATGCATATAGATAAGCTGTATAATGCAACACGGAAGCAGAATCATAGAATCAATCTCGGCCATTGATTTATAAGGTCTAACGACTAATAATGAGAAGAACAAAGGATCTAAGGGATGAATAGGAGAATAATGCTCCCATATATATATATATATATATATATATATATAGGGTTGCGTTAAAGATAGAACCATTCTTAAGTGTAGAACCTAGAACTCTACATATTTTATTCATTGGATGAGGAAAAAATGACAGTCAAGATTAAAAATCATACATATTAGACTATGTTTTCACGACATTCCGGACTCAACATGTGAAAAAACTCACATGTTGATGGAAGAATGAATGAAACGAAGAAGGATCCATGCATGCTTTATTTTTTCACTTATCTGCATTCACCCATTAATAATAGTTTTGGTTGTAATGGGAAGTTGTTGTGCAAATCAACACCATTGGATTAAAAGATCTAACGACCTCCGTTTGGCATTTGTTCTACGTTTAAGAATGGTTCTACCTTGATCACAATCCTATATATATATATATATATATATATGGTTTTGATCTGTGCAAAACTAGATTTAAATACAGAAACGCAGAACAATATCATACGTAGGGCACTTTTAGGTCATAGTTAGTTAATTTTTAGGTCATGCTAACAAAGCATGACCTAAAATGATCTTAACATGACATTAAATCCAAATATTATAATATGACCTAAAATTGCTTAATTATGACCTTCCGTGTTTTTGGTTAATTATTGACCATTAGATCATCTAATCCTAGGGCCAAGATTTGGGCTGTATTTCTGAATTTAAATGCATTTTTATTTTGATCATCTCCCTATATATATATATATATATATATATATATATATAGGGTTTTCATCTACCAAAATAAGTCCCTAAGTATAGAAATATAGACCATATATGGACCGTTAGATTTGGAGATTAATGGCGACAATCTGGAATGACTCCTCGTTTTTGTTGGGTCATAATAAGAAGGATTTATGTCATGTGAGGGGTAAATTAGGAATAAAAAAAATTAGGAACCGTCGTTCCATTTTTTAAGTGCGGGTTAATTGGGAGTCATTACTCCACACGCTAAACTCTTCCACTTTCCCTCAAATCTTCTTCTTCTTCTTCCACAAAATCAAGAAAATCTCTACCTTCACACAAAGCGGCTACTCCACAAAATCAACTACTCTACAAAAACCCTCATCCTAATTTTCGATTATGAAATCGACGAGGAGGGTGAACCAAAAGCCTACTTCAACAATGGTCGACACTTGAGCTTCTAGATCGGCGAGGCATGACGGAAAAGGTTAGTAAGATTTCGTACAGCGATTGACTTAAAATTGATAAAATCTGGCAAAATTTTCACTTCAATTGGTTGGATGTCACGTAGTGTATCAGAGAATGACGGTGATGAAGAAGATACTGCTGATCCCAAAAGCACCGAAAGGATGTTTAGATTATCACTATTTTAATGAAACGATGTTTAGAGCTTGTAATTCTCGTTTTTTAAACCATGTTTATATGTCGGCCGGATGTCATTGTTACTATATATTATTTCATCTGTAAGATGAGATAAACTTCCATTACAATGACCTTGGAATGCTTTCCTCTTGTTTCTTATAGACGATAGCCCATGTGATGAGCATTACTTGATACATTGGGTCATAGTAAATGAATATTTGTGTCATAGCATTGTTAGGTTAATTTGTGTCATTATATACACACATTCGAGGCATGGAATATAACTACTGAGTACCAAAATGTCTCATACAATTTGATCGAAATGTTCGTATCAAACAAACTGAATATTAGTACGACCGAAGAATATTCTTATGTTTTGAACATATTAAAAAAACCAAATACAAGATTGTTCTCATGTTTTAAACATATTAAAAAAACCAAATATTAGTACGACAAGAGAATACACAATAATGCATAATATACTGCACATAATGACAATTAGATACTACATAATGCACTGATTAAACCAAATAATGCACATATGTAATCTTCACTGAGTTGATTAACCCATATACACAATATCAGAAAGAAAACCTATAAGATACACGAATCCAGGAGTTTACACCCAAAACATTGCCTATCCGTCAGATACAGAGAAACCCATGAACAATCAACTCCATATTTCTGATTTATCAAAGGCGTGACATAATTGAAGTTCCAATCTATGATTTTTCGTCTATAGAAAATCAGTACAAAAATTCCAGGAATCCCTTTTCAAACATACCTAGGTGATTGTTTGAATAGAACAGAAATCGTGTAGCCGGATTGGGTTCGATGTAGGGTGGGTGACTGCCGTCAAATTTGTGCAATGCTTCTGAATCTCCGAGTGGCGGTTGTAGCTAGGGTTTCTGCGAGTGGAGAATGTGGAGAGAGTGGAGAGTGATGAGAGAGTATTGAATGTGAGTGAATGAAAAGACGGAAGGTTTCAAATCCCTTCAAAATCGGACTTGCCAAAATATGGCGGTTCAATGTAACTATGATTTGTCTATATTACCCTCATAATGCATATAGATAAGCTGTATAATGCAACACGGAAGCAGAATCATAGAATCAATCTCGGCCATTGATTTATAAGATCTAACGACTAATAATGAGAAGAACAAAGGATCTAAGGGATGAATAGGAGAATAATGCTCCCATATATATATATATATATATAGGGTTGCGTTAAAGATAGAATGATAATATGTCATAATAAAGACAAATCGCGACATACAACGCGTACAAACTATCTTCCATGAAAATGGGGCATACTAAATACAAATTGAAGCATAGCAGAAAAATCAATATGATAATATAGGTGAAAAGATTCATAAAACAGAAGACAGTGACAATCACAGATACAAAAATATGAATCGGAGCATAACAAACAAATGAAAATAAAAAACATAACCATAACCTATATTCTCAAGAATGAAGTATGATTGATTATCTACGTGCGAAGTAGAATGTGTGCCGAATTCCATTTTTGGAGTTAGGATACGGAAATCTATACAAAGCAAAAAACAATGGGTTTTGTTATCAAAACATTAAACAAAAACAATGAAGATTCATAAACTAGAATTGTAGGTTACGATTCTGACCGCCGGCTGAAATGAAAAATGATATGAGAAACGATGACAATATATGTGGGATCTTCCAACGACGATGGTATAGAATTGAAAATGGAACAGATTGATCTGGAACACGACAACGGCGAAATTTGGAAACTAATTGCTCAAGAATAATAAATCTCCTTGGAATTAAGTTTAATGGAAGATGAATGGAAGATCGTGTGAAGAATATAGACGATATGAAGGAGTTGAAGTTATGGAATGTTGATTCATCACTCACGCAGATGATTTGTTAGTGAGAGGCAACATTATAGGATTTTCCATAACAGCCTATTAGATGATATGACATAAGTAACCTTATAGGATTATTAGTGATTAAAATAATAATATTTCAGAAATTTATCTAGCCATTAGATATTCTAATTTTAAGATGATCTCACCTAATCCTATGGTTGACATTCGGCCTTTATTTCTTGATTTAAAGGGATTCTTGTTTTGATATATGGTTTTGATCTATGCAAAACTAGATTTAAATACAGAAACGCAGAACAATATCATACGTATGGCACTTTTAGGTCATGCTAACAAACCATGACCTAAAATGATCTTAGCATAACACTAAACCCAAATATTATAATATGACCTAAAATTGCTTAATTATTGACCATTAGATCATCTAATCCTAGGACCAAGATTTGGGCTGCATTTCTGGATTTAAATGCATTTTTATTTTGATAATCTCCCTATATATATATATATAGGGGAGCATTAAGGTCCTATTGCCCCCTTAGTGTTAAGTTCTTACTTAATATCAACCATTAGATTGGTGGAATGGACAGACTAGATTAAGAGGAGATATGTGATCCCGTGTTGCATTATTAGTTCAATTTTGAACATTGTAAGGGTATAACTGTAAACAAACAGGGGATTCCACACGTTTCCAAATGGAAGGCGCGATAATTCAGCGGGATATTCATTGAAACCGATTGACCTTCCATCCAATCACTCTCTCTCACACAATACCTCTCTCATCCCTCAACCCACGATGAAAACCCTTTCTCTCTCATTTCTAAACACTAGCCGCTACAAAATCGGACAAACTTCACTGGAAGATTCGATTTATGCCGGATTAACGCCCTTCATTTGACGCAACAACGTTTTAATCGGTGGAAGATTTGCAATCGACAACAAGGTAGGGTTACAAAGTTTCGATTTTCGGTAATAGAGCAGTCCCAGAGTAGATTTTAGCCGTAAAAATACCATAAAGTCGAAGATTCAGAGTTTTCTACTAAACGCGATCACTATTTTGGCAAACATTTGGTCGATTTGATTGGTAATTCATAACAGCTTGTTCATTTGTTGTAGGGTTCTCTTCATTATTTACCCCTTTTAGTTTATTGTTGCTTTAGATGTGTGTATTGGTCGATTTTAGTTATCTGACACACTCTTACGATTTTTTAACATATGTTGTCAATTTTTCTGTAAAGCATGAAATCGTGTACATTTTTGCTAGGGTTATGTCCATTATTGAAGTTTAGGTAATTAATAGTTTACAATTGTGCATTGGGCGATTTGGTAGAGAAAATCTTATCCGGTTTTTATTTTTGGTTCGTCTCACAGATCCAGAATGACGAAAAGAGGCCGACCTTTCAAAAGCCAACCCACCCAGACTGCAGGTGAGCAATCTCTTGCATTTGCCTTTTGAATTCTTGGAGTATTTGTACATTATTGTAGGGAGTGGTGTACATTATGTTTTTTGTTTGGAGTTACATCAATCGGTTTCATAAAATGTCTGTAATTGAGTGAATGTTATATTCATTTGTGCATTATTTGCTGCCATTTGTACATTATTGTAGGGAGTGGTGTATATTATGTTTTTTGTTTTAAATTACATCAATCGGTTTCGTAAAAGGTCAATGGTTGATATAATGTTATATTCATTCGTGCATTATTTGCTTCCTTTTGTACACTATAAAGTTAGTAGTGTGCATTATATAATATTAATGCGATACATTATTGATTATTGGACAGCAGCGAAGCAGCCTAGGTTGGACATTGACGAAGCGGTGGATGATGTTCTTCCAATTGCGATTGCGCAAAAGTTCAGGGAGAGATTGGCTGAGCAAAGGGCCGAGACGAGTACCTCTCATGAAGACGCAAAGAAAAGAAAGCCGAGGGGGAAGAAAGTCGACCATCTCTACTATCGACGGACCCCAACCGAGTTCCTGAACTATTTAAAAAGCTTAACTCCACGACAGAAGGAAGCTGTTCATGAACTGGGTTTCGGAGCTATCCTCCATTTCAACATAAAGGAGATTCCGGGATACATAGCCAACTTGTGGTGGATGATGTTTTTGATAACTCATGTTGGAAGGGAAAATAGCCGACTTGTGGTTTGGTCTGTTTTGAACAATATCTAGTGTGCTGAACTTCTTGCAAATAGAATAATATTTTGGTACTAGTGTATGATGTCATTAACACAAAGCATATAATGGATGTAAAGTACCGAATAATGTCACGTTACTGCTTAATAATGTAAAAAACGAAGAAAATAATGTAGAACAAGTTAACTGGATTTTAATATTAATGTACAACAAAATGAATAGAAATTGTATAACGGATGTAATTAACCGAATAATGTACAGAATGTTCTTATTAATGAACTGTACTGGAATAATAATGTACAGTAAGTTAAGTCCTTGTGAACAATAATGAACAACTTCATGAATAATAATAATGTACGTTAACAGTTTAATAATACAATGTTATTATGTATAATGTACAGAATGTGTCTAATAATGAACTATACTCGAATAATTGTGTACAGTAAGTTAAGTGGTTGTAAACAATAATGTACAACTTCATTAATAATAATGTACATTAACAGATTAAAAATGTAAAATTATTATGCATAAAATGTTGACAATGGTAAGACTAATAAGACTAAGACAACGAATTGAATAATAAGACTAAACCGAAAAACAAAATACATCAACATTTCCTTCAACACCTTAAAGGTAAGTGTGTGGCCTATATTAGCCTTGGAACAATCAAGAATGAATTTGTGATGTACATCATCCAACTTTCGATTCAGTGTCATAAAATGCTGATGCTCTGACTCAACCATATAATGGTTATGAACCTCGTTGAACTCCTGAATAATATAACCTGGAAGTCCTCCTTCAGAGAAGAACTTGAACGATATACTCGCTTTACAACCACAATGCTTGGATAACCGTTTGCGTTTCATAGAAAAACCAGAACGTGCATTCAATTGGTCATCCTCGTTCGACTTCTTGCTGCCTTCCCTATTGCATACAACATAATACCAAGTGGTAACACCGTCCGTCTTCCTCATTCCTTGTTTGCGCGTATCAAAACCAACAGCGCGAGCATATACATCGTAAAACACAAAAGCAAAATCTAGTGATTGGAACTTCTGACCAACGACGGGCTTCAATTCTGGAGAACATTCAGGTACAACCACCACTGTATAAAATCGCAAAAAATGGCTCAACAAACATATACATTACAGATCAGAAATCGTCCATTAAAGAGTCAATAAAAACCATTACCCAGTAATATTTGTACATTATGTTTATCAATTAAAACTACTCCCTAGCCGAGATGATATCTAAACCCTAACGGAATGCCTGAAACTTGTGGACGTTGGCGACGGTTGTGTTACTTACTACATACTAGACCCTAGCCCCAAGGATTGGTAAACCCTTGGGGAATACATGAAACGTGCGCCGAACAATCAAACACGGCCAATCTTAAACTAAACCCTGAAATTGTATAACACATATAAACAAAAAGGCTAAGAAAACCTTATTGCAATGAACGATTACTCCACCAAATCGGTTTTTAAGTGAACAAATCAGTTTAATAATCAACATAGGAACAAATTAAATTACCTTCTTCCATTGTTGAAGAAAACGAAAAGGATGCACGACTGCTCCAATAAAAGCGATTTTGTACAACGAAAAAAAAATGAGGAAATTTTAGAGAGAATGTGTAGAACAACGATTGTCTTCAATGGAGAATGTTTGGAGAAGAAACGATGAAAGAGAAGAAAGATTTGTGTAATTCCAGAACAAAAACCGCTGCAATCTTTTGATGGAGAAAATCAAGCAACTTACCATATCCAACTCAAATGTGTATACCAAAAAGGCCCTTTTCTATTTTTTAATCATTTAAATTAAATTCACGAGGCATTATTTTCGACCATCAGATATTGAAAATGAAGGGCTGAGATTCAGTTGGACAATAGAACAAAAAATAGAAAAAGAATATGAATACATCCCTATATATATAGAGAGAATTGATCTGCTGAGCAACAAATTTGGGCGACTCTTGTGAGCGCCTGCTCCTCATCAGACTTTTCCTTATTTTCTCTTTTCACCATCTCCTTCCTTCTTCACTTATTCTTTTTCAATTAACAGTTCCGACGCTATTCTTACCATTTTTTCTTCAATTGACAAATCCTGTACCACAGTTCCCATGTAACTCCCAATCGTTCTTGGCTATTTTCTTTTATCTCTTCAAATATTTACCGTCAATTCCTCTTCTCAAAAGAATAATCTCAACGAGAATATTGATTTGACTTTTTCTTGGCATCAACTTCTCCTTTTTCTTCTTCCCATTGAATTATTATAATTCCTCGCACATTGAATATCCTAATTTTGTTCTATATATTGGTCTGCTCATCGCCCAATTTCCTCGAATATCCCTAAATTTTGATTTTTTTGTCATGGTTGTTGCGATACTAGAATCGGCATATAAGAGATTATTATTTGGAATATCTCCACAAATGATGAAAAACTTGAATAAGTGATAGATAATTATGCCCCAATTATACCACAAGAATTAGCGATGATGGGGAAGTTTAATTCCAGAGATTAGAAAGCAACAATAAAAAACCAGATAGTGAGAAAAATTGTAGTGCACAAACACAGAGCTATTGTGAGAAAATCGTTAAATCGGCGAGAAACAGAAAAAGGGATAAAAAGTTCAAGGAAACTATCTAAAGGAGAATCAGCGGAGAAAGAAGGACAATATCTGAAGTAGAATCGGCAAGGAAGGAAAATATCTGAAGGAGAATCGGAACTGTAGTGCAGGATTTGTTAATTGAAGAAAAAATGGTGACATCGGAACTGTTAATTGGAAAAAATGAGAATAATTTAATAGTTTCCTAATATTTATATATCTAGAATCCTAATAAGGATAGATATGTATGAATACATTAAATAATAAATCTTCTCTTCCTAATCTTGAACATGGAAATAATTTGAATTTAATTTTTCATGTCTTATTAAGAATTAAATAACTTAATTATTTTAGATATATCTTTTAGTAGATATGAATAAGAATTAAATTCTAGAATAATAATTTCCTAATGTAAGATACCAATAAAATAAAAGATTTAATTATCCAGCATATTAAATACCAACAGAATTTAATTAAGCCTTAAACTGCCTCAAGGCTAAGGATAATTAAAGAAAAACCATAACCTAAAATATCTAAGCTATAATTACGTACTCAACGTTTGTATATGGTCTCCATCAATTGGTCTGCAATTCATGAAGCTTTTTTCTAATATTATCGCCACCTGCTCTGTGGGGACAATAATCCTAAGAAATAGCGAGTTCATGAGGGCGGACTTCTCAAAAAATAAATAGTATGAACTAGAATGTGGTTTCCAATATTATCGCCACCTGCTCTGTGGGGACAATAATCCTAAGAAACTGTGAGATTCAGAAGTTCGAACAGGATTTATGAGATAACTTGATCTTGTTAGCAGCATATGAGCATTGTTATGGGAGTGTGTTGTAGAAATAGACTCTGTAATGCTAAATTAGGTGGTCTTGCTTAGGCAACATTAGGCGGCCATGCCACTCTGTGGTCTCTGGACTATTCGTCGATGTTGTGACAATAAAATTGTAAGATTTTAATGCGTATTGACTTCCTCTGGAGGGTACAAAATTTTAATTTTTCAGTTGTAAGATTTTGAGTTTTATGGTTAATCTAATCAAACATCTTACATAAGTTTATGACAAATAGTAAATACTCTGTTTTACAGTGTAAATCAAATCGTCAAGATGTCGTTCAATCCTCTTTCTGCAATTCTTAAAGAAAATAAACTCGAGGGCCAAAATTACATAGAATGGAAACAAAACTTGGACATCGTTCTTACAGCAGATGAATACATCTTTGTACTCACAACCCCTCGACCTCCAATGCTGGCGGCTAATGCTGCGGCAGGAGTCAGGGATGCACACAGACGGTGGCATAAGGCGAATGAGATGGCTAAGTGCTATATGTTGGCATCTATGTCATCAGTGCTCAAGCATCAGCATTCAGCCATGGAAACAGCCGCCGAGATCATGCAAAATCTCAAGAATCTCTTTAGTACTCAGAATCGAACGGCTAAGTCGCAAGCCTTTCGGAGTATCATGTCGAAGACAATGAAGGAAGGCTCGTCTGTGAGGGACCATGTCCTCGAGATGATGGGCCACCTCAACCAGATTGAGGTCTTGGGAAGGACGATCGATCCCGAGTCCCAAGTGACTATTATCCTTCAAAGTCTTCCCCCTAGCTTCCAGTAGTTCAAGCTCAATTTCGAGATGAACAAAAGGAATTACACCTTGGCAGAGTTGTTGACTAAGCTTCAGTCGGCAGAGAACCTTATGGTCCAGGCTAAGGCGGCCATGATGACTTTGGTGCCTCGTTCTTCTTGCTTTAAGCATAGCAAAGGAAAAAGGCAGGCACCGAACTCAGAAGCGGCCAAGATGGCTAAGGGAAAGAAGAAGAAGAGGGCAAATAAGAAGCCCACGGGGAAGTGTTTCAAGTGTGCGGAAAAGGGGCATTGGAAGCCAGATTGACCAAAAAAGGGCAAGGCTACAGGTATGCACCAAGCTTTAGTAGTCGAGTCATGATTGGCATCGACGTCTACTTGCACTTGGGTTATTGACACAGGAGCCACTGATCATATTTGTTTTGATCCTAACTTAATGCAGGTGACAAGACGGCTACATGATCGTGAGATCGAAGTCCAGCTGGGTGACGCTACAAAAGTGGCGGCCGTTGTAGTGGGAGACATCCATTTGCGTTTTAGTAGTGATAGATTTTTTATTTTGAAGAATATTTTATTGATACCTTCTTTTAGACAAAATTTAATTTCAGTTTCTGAATTAGTTTTTGATGGATATTCGATTTCTTTTAATGACAACTGCGTTATTAAGAAAGATGGTTCTTATATCTGTCGTGGTATCATGGAAAACGATCTGTACACAATCACATCTACACAGTTTAATAATCGCAAATCAGAACTCAATACAACATCGAATATTTCAAAGAAACGAAAGGAACCTTCAAGTTCAATGAACGAAATGAACTTGTGGCACCTTATACTTGGTCATGCCAATGAAAGGAGGATCCATTTTCTTGTTCAACAAGATCTTATTAAAGGTCTAGAGGAGGAACCCTTTCATAAGTGTGAGTCATGCTTAGAAGGCAAGATGACCAAGAGGCCTTTTCAGGCTAAGGGCAATAGGGCCAAGGAAGTACTTGAGCTTGTTCATTCCGATGTATGTGGACCAATGTCTACTGAAGCAAGAGGTGGTTTTCGATACTTCATCACATTCATTGATGACTTCTCGAAAATTGGATATGTCTATTTGACGACCCACAAGTCAGAGTCTTTTGACAAGTTCAAGGACTTTAAGGCTCGAGTGGAGAAGTATCATGGAAAGAGTATCAAATGCCTGCGATCTGTCGTGGAGGCGAATACCTCAGTACCGAGTTTTTGGACTACTTATCGGAGTCGGGAATTGAATCCCAACTGACTACGCCGGGCACGCGCCAGCAGAACGGCGTGGCTGAAAGAAGGAACATGACCTTGTTAAACATGGTCCGATCGATGATGAGTTATGCACAGCTACGTACTTCATTTTGGGGACATGCCTTGCATTCTGCAAGCCATATATTAGACAATTTACCGTCAAAATCCGTACCTACTACTCCTTGTGAGTGTGGACTGGGCGCAAGCCCAATCTTGTACATCTCAAGATTTGGGGTGGGCCAACTCATGTATTGGAAAAGGATCCAACTAAGCTAGGATCAAGGACGAAGGTATGTTTGTTTATAGGGTACCCCAGATGGACGAAAGCTTATGAATTCTATAGTCTCCGAGATAAGAAAGTTATTGTGAGCACTCACGCGACATTCTTAGAAGAAGACTATGTAATGAATCATAAACCCAGCAGTGAAGTGTACCAATAACCATGAGCCCGAAACTTCAACTTCTACTCCAAGTATTGTAGTGTCGCGCCGCAGTGGGAGGGTCTCGCATGAGCCCCGAAAGATACATTGGTTTGGGGGAATCCATGGATCACTCATCGGACAGCAATGTATTAGATCTCTGGAACTTTACAGAGGCGCTGGCAGATGTCGATCATTGCGAATGGGTGAAAGCAATGGATTCGGAACTACAATCTATGATAGACAAAGACGTCTACGATTTGTCCGTCCTACCCAACGGCTGTACTGCTATTGGGAGCAAGTGGATATATAAACGTAAACGTGGACCTGATGGACGAGTTAAAGTCTTCAAGGCAAGACTAGTGGCCAAGGGGTATACCCAAAAGGAAGGTGTCGATTACGACAAGACTTTCTCCCCGGTGGCCATGCTCAAATCGATCCGGATACTATTGTCTATAGCAGCTTATATGGATTGAGACGTTTGGCAGATAGACGTTAAGACTGCGTTTCTAAACGGCGGTCTTGAAGAGACCATCTACATCGAACAACCCGAGGAACATGCCGTAAAGGGCAAGGAACACATGGTTTGGAAGCTTAAGAAGGCTATTTATGGCCTTAAGCAAGCATCTAGATCGTGGAACCAGTGTTTCGATCAAACTGTTCGGAAGTTTGAATTCAAAAAGTACCCAAATGAAAGCAGCGTGTACAAGAAGGTTGAAAAAGGGAATGTAGTGTTCTTAGTTTTATATATAGATGACATTCTTCTAATTGGAAACAATAAAAAGATGTTGTCATCAGTAAGAACTTGGTTGTCAAACCAGTTCGAGATGAAGGATATGGGAGACGCGGGACACATCCTCGGGATCAAGGCTCTTCGGAATCGAGAAAAGAAGATGTTGTGCTTATCTCAAAAACCTTACATCAACACAGTACTTAGCCGTTTTAGAATGCAGGACGCCAAGAAAGGTTTCTTACCTTTTAGACACGACATCCATATATATCATGAGATATGCCCCAAAACGCCGTCTGAGATACAAGAAATGAGAAGGATTCCATATGCTTCGGCAGTTGGAAGTCTCATGTATGTTATGCTTTGTACGAGACCTGATATTTGCTTTGTTGTTGGCATGGTGGCAAGATATCAGTCGAATCCGGGCCAAGGACATTGGACTGCCGTAAAGAACATACTCAAGTACCTTAAACACAGACTAAGGACTATGCTCTAGTTTACAAAGCAGCCGAGCTCTGTCCTTTGGGATATACTAACTTAGACTTTCAAGCTGATCAGGACTCGAGAAAATCTACTTCAGGATATGTGTTCACCTTAGAAGGTGGAGCCATAATTTGGAAGAGTGTGAAGCAGAAATGCATCGTGGACACGACCACGGAAGCCGAGTATGTGGCCGCTTCAGAGGCTGCAAAAAAGGCAGTATGGTTCAAGAACTTCCTTATGGATTAGGTGTGGTTACGAATCTTCCCAAGAGCATCACCATTTATTGTGACAATTTTGGTGCTGTGGCAAACTCGAAAGAACCAAGAGCTCACAAAGCGAGCAAACACATAGAGCGGAAGTATCATATCATCAGAGATATAGTGCAGAGAGGAGACATACAAGTGGTCAAGATTGCATCAGAGAACAACCTGGCAGATCCTTTTACAAAGGCATTGGCGGTGAAACCGTTTGAGGGCCACGCTGAAGGGATGAGAGTTCGACTCATTCAAGACCTCAACTCGCTTTCAGTATAAGTGGGAGAAATTTAGACGTGTGCACTACTGTTTTGTATACTCGAAAGCTGTTTTGAGTATAAGTGGGAGATTGTTAGGGTTTGTATACTAGAAATCACCTTTCGAGTGATTGAATATTGTAAAACTCAAATTATTATTTTCCAAGTAAATGCAACAGATTATTTTTGTCATAATATTGTTATGTTTTACGTTTAATGAATGTTTATTGCATATTTAAATGTATAAGCGAACGTAACAAAGTCTAAGTCTTTGTTTTAGTAGACCGGTTGTGGACCGCGTCCAATTTAAGGTAACACGGTCAGTTCTGAACAAAGAAAAATAAGAATTTCACAACCTAGATAGGCCTAGACTACCTATCATGAAAGGTTGCAATGTCAGTCTGATTATTTCTAACCTTATTGAAATAAGATGACGTTGGTGTGGTATAGTACTAAATTGGATCTAAACGGCAAGACGAGTCTTTATGCTATCTACTGAAAGACGAGGTCTTGATAATTAATTTCTTAATCAATGTAGGTTAGCATTGAGCATACGATATTGAGTATCTACTACTTTAACTTACCAAAGGTGCGGGTTTTTCGTCACCCAACGATCCAGGTATATTGGGTAGTGGTGATCATTATATAGCGGTGCTAGGATTGCTATTATGTTGAATAGTGCACGAGGAGAGTCTCGTTTGATAACATCCACAAGAGGAGCTCGAATCAGGGTTTTATTATTCGGAACCTAGCTAGTTGGAGTTTGATTACTCTATGAATGATAAATAAGAGTTTCTTGCTAAGTCCACTCTTGGAGATTAAAATATGTTAATTAATTAAGTCCATAGCAGACATTGATTAATTAATGGATGATTCTATCTTAAGCGCGGGAAATGAATGTAACACACTAAAAGGAAACCCGGAATACTTGTAATTTCGGATTTGGAAAGGTAGTGCAATATTACTTCTGTAGTGGCTGCTTGTAATATTTCAATCTTCATTATTTAAGTCCTAGTACACTGGTGAGATTTGCCCACACAAATACCAGTCTACAGTCCGGGATACCAGTCAAAATATCCCAGGTCGAGTTCTCAAGATCTTCACGTGGAGAAGACGCAAGCCATCTTCGATTCTTAAGTGAATCAACAAGGTAAATTGGCTAACTCCGCAGTACGCATGTTTTAGGGATTATTTGTACTAAAACGTGTTTAGAATTCAAGTTATGAGCATGATACATGTGATAATTGCGCGAATAGAATTTATCTAAATAATCCTGCTAAATAGATCAGAATTATGTGATCCGTAAGAACGCACGCTTCCGCTGCCAACCCCTTCAACCTTAACCAACTCAAATGTGTATACCAAAAAGGCCCTTTTCAATTTTTTTAATCATTTAAATTAAATTCATGAGGCATTATTTTTGGCCATCAGATCTTGAAAATGAAGGGTCAAGATTCAGTTGGACAATAGAACAAAAATTGGAAAAAGTATATGAATGCATCCCTAGAACGGTATATACTAAAAAGTTGGCTGATTTATGTGGCACATAATAAAAACTGTTTTTATGGATATATTTTTATTTTATTATATAAAAGGTCAGATTAATGATTGCTTTTTTCGGGGAACATTGGTTCCTTTATTACTTTTTTAAAATGGCACGCCGATTTTTTTTTACCCTATAAATACCCTTCCTAAACACTTTTAAAATCATTCATCTACTTTTACTACTTCAAATATCTCAGCAATATCCTCAACTATAACTAATCCTATCATGATTTAGGTAGTTCTTTTTTTGTCTAAACTATTCCATTACATTTTAACATAAACTGAATGTTGTTATGTACTAATATATTATGATAAGAAATTTTATAACATAGTATACGAGGCAGAGGCTGAGTTTTTTCTCTGGTTGTTTCCTATATATGATCAACTTAATATGAGTCATAATTTAGAAAAACCAATCCAGTGTTATCTATTAGTACTAGCTAATATCTCATGACGCTATCTTATTGTATTAGAAGATTTATGTAGTGTTATAAATTAATGAATCCCAACAAAAAACAGTTCTTAATTAGTGAATGTTAAGTTCAAATTCCAATTGGCATAGAGATGTTTTATTATTCAGAAGTAACTGGATGATAGCACCCTTTTATCACCTTGGTTTATAATCTTCACCCCGAGATCTCTATCTATGTCATCATGGTTAGATGTGTTCGCATTTATGAATAAATCATTTTTTGTATATCTGTAGTATAATTTCAATGAGAAAACATTGTTAGTTTTATTTCATAGCAAAATTAGCAGATTTCATAGCAATATCTCAACAATTAACAATAGATGTGTTTTCAAACAATTTTAGGATCTATTCCTTTTTGGTTTTGTTACACTTTTTAGGTTAACAACTACTTAAGTGAAGATTGTCTGATTGGCATTCTAATATAAACTGTCTGATTGCAGACATTTTGATTTTCATATTCTACATTTTAACAATGAAAACATTTAAAAGGTCTGCAAATTTGATGTGCTGTTCATACCAAAGTTTGAACTAAATGTTTAAGGTCAGTGGCTAGCTTACAATGGTGTGAAAGGATGTCCTAATTTTTGGACCCATTTTACCTTCTTTTGTCTTGCCTTTGTAATGTTGCTTCCAATTTTTTTTATGCCAACAATAGAAGAAATTTAATACTGAGCAACGGAACAGTCGGAAAATAGTAATTTATGATTTTCATCCACATATCTTATGAAATCATGTAGTTTTCATTTTATTCCTCACTTTAGCAATATGTAAAGTGTGAAATATAGTGTTAGTATTGAGTTTTTATGACAGTTAAAGTGCAGATATCCTAAAAATTTGTCAACAATTTTCTAAACCTTTCGAATAATATTTTGCAAATGTAAATAAATACAAGAAGTTTGGTCACTAGATCCTTTTTTTAACATTCATAAAGTGAATGGTACAATATAAGTACATTTCTGTTTTCGTAAATCTTCACATTGCTTTAAGTTCTTATTTTCTATAGATTGGTTAAAAGTTGTATTCATTTTTTAAAACTCTTATGTCCCTTGCATACATAGCACGAGTGTTAATACTAGTATACTTAAAGTCGTAGTTATAATATAATGTTATTCAAAACTCGATAGCACAGTGTCACGAATGTGGCTAATTTGGAATAACCAAGCCGCGAGATACCGGGACTAGGGGGAGGTAAAAGAAAAGGGGAAGAGAAGTGGGGGGGGGGAAAGAATAATGAAAGTCAATTAACCATAAGAAACTCAAGATAGATTCAAGAAAAGAAAACAGTACTTAAAACAAGATACACTCGATCATGCGAACTTGAGTGGCTGTTCATACATATATAAATTATCAGAGTCTTAAACGAAATAAAATTTATCAGAACCTTTAAACGAAATAAGTGTTGCCTTCCTAAAGGTACAACAGAAGCAAAGGAACTCGGTTCCATGTATGATGACATGAACCTCTGAGATTGTCACGACCGCCCTCACTAAGGATAGTAAAGACGGGGAAATCGTGACTAGGGAAGGGACGAAGGAGCAGGGAAGAAAAAGGGGAAAGCAATGAAAGACAACATCTTAAACAAAGCTTCAAAAGAAGAGTTTTAATCGATTAAACAATTAAGGAGCGGGTTAATATCTCAAGGTAAATAATGTTAAAAAGTAGTGTGGGGCAAAACGAAAGACTTTAACAAGAAGGATTCAAAACACGGCAACGGAAAAACAAGTATCACAGGAGAGTCATAGGATGACGCCCATGTTTGAAGACACGATGCATCCGGGGATTCCTAAAGCTCACTCAACATCCGCCGCAACATCACCCTTCAACCTGCACATAAAGAAAAAGGATATGCAGGGCTGAGTACTTGTTGTACTCAATGGGCTCATGCCGAAAACATTTTATAACAGTTATGTCATCCATACCGGTGAACTCGAGTTTTTACGTTTATTTAAGAAATATCACGAGTATCACAAAAACACTTTTCACAGACCGGCCGGTCAAAATAATCTCCTCACTTTCTCATCAATCAATCAATCACATCCTCTTACCATAGTGCGATGAAAGTGTGGCCACACTATTCGCCCACGAGACCGGCCGACTAGCAAGGACGGCTCACGATCCCCTCTGTGTACACAGCCTGATAGGGTTTGCGGCCCTACTCAGACCCGAATTTGTTTATCATAGCCCTATAGCCTAATGGAGCAAACTCACAAACTAGGCATCAAGCACAATCTCAACATAGCCCTATAGCCTAACGGAGCAAGCTCAAACGAACTAGGCAACAGGCAAAAATCTCAACATCAAAACAATCACGGCATGACATAACACTTTAAACCACCCTTATAACACCACATCATATTTTCGGAAAAATAAAGAGGTTTGAAAAGAAAGCCCACCTCGATTGCTTACAAAACACTGTTCACAACTTTATTGAAACACTTGCTCTTCGTACCCACGTACGCACAACAACCCTTGTCAACACCATAAATATATAACACAAGTCAGCCTTCCACAAAAACATATTACCATGCATGTCCTATCGTTTCTTTCACCGTTCTCTCAAAATTACCCAACCCAACGTTCGTCATAAAGATGGAAAAACACACCATAGTATATTTCGATGTATCTCACGCGATCACATCATTAAACACGTTCCTTGGATATACATCCATCATATAATACTTTTAAACTTGAAAATAAATATCCTTTTATCAAGGTATAAAACTGGCAGAACTGCGCGACCGTTTTGTAAAAATCACTATAAATTCACCCGACCTCATATGAAGCTAAATTTTGGTCACAATACAGAGGACACATTCAAGTTCATCCATGATCCAAAATCACGTCATTTAGTCAGTCATATCACATATTAAACTCTCTTGTCGGAACATACAATTTCTGACAGCACTGCGCAGTTCATTTGAAAAATTTACCATAAATTCATCCAATGCCCAAAAAGGCTGAAAATTTAACACGACTCAGAAGACACTTCACATTTGCATCTAGTTCAAGAATCACATCAATAGGAGGTCATTTGGTCAGTCAAACAGAAAACGAAACATTCTTGGCGAGAACACAGGTTTCTGGCAGACTTGCGCAGTCAACTTCAAAAATTTATTAAAAATTCATTTTTCGTCAAAAGGGGCTGAAATTCACACACAACATGGAAAACACCTTGAAGTTTACTCAGTTAAAATTTCATATCAAAATTCGGCCGGTTGATAGGTAGATTACTCATCAGAAGCTACTGGCCGAACATCACCACACAATTTCTAAATTAGGGTTTCCTTCTCAATCATCCAAACACCAATTCTCATGCTTATAACACACAATCATGCTTGATAAGACTCTCTTAAACATGTTTGCACATAAACTTACATCATTAACCAAAGATTTAAATCAAACTTCACACAATTCAATTGAAAACGCATATTTATCAAAGTTTTCAAGCAAACTCACTTTTTCCCCGATTAAAATTGCGATCTACGATTCCTACACCCACTACATGCATGTAGGATTCAAGAACATGGTTCAAAGGAAAAGAATGAGGAAAAGTGAAGCCAATATACCTTCTTTGACAAAACGAATCGGTAGAAACGAATATAACTCTTGATTCTTCAACAAACTCTTGGCGAATCGAAAAGATCTTGAGTAGAGTAGAAAAACAAGTGTGGGAGAAGATGGAGCAAGGGGAGGGGCGTGTGATTTGAGAGGGAGGCGTGTGAGATGGGTTTAGGGTTAGGTTTTTGGTTTTATTTATAGAGTTAGGAAATAATATATCCCACAATTAATTGAAGATTTGGGAGAATAAATCAAATAAAGATTTGAGAGATTTGGGGGGGGGGAGGGAGGAGTGAATTATGGGGAGAAATAAGGGGAGGATTTTTGAAAATCATAGCTATTTAATTAGCTTATAATTTAATTTGGTATTTCACGGAGTAGAATAAAATAATACGGAGTAGAGAAATTTGTAAAATCCTCCAAAAATAATGAGAAGTAGGAGTGTGGTTTAAGGTTCCTCCCACCAGAAAAATTTCCAAATCTTTAATAGAATAAAGTAAGACAAGATTGGCTAGAATATTCCAATTCATTCATGGAAAGAAATAAGTAAGAAATCAATTATAGAATACTTAATTTCTCCTCTCCCAAAAATAGGAGATTT
The DNA here is from genome assembly GCF_004379255.2 of Salvia splendens. NCBI lineage: Eukaryota > Viridiplantae > Streptophyta > Magnoliopsida > Lamiales > Lamiaceae > Salvia > Salvia splendens. The sequence continues at coordinate 23,620,734 of NC_056032.1, read as the reverse complement.
CGAAAATCATGGAAAAATAAATAAGAATATTTTGGTTTTGGATTTAATTTGGATAAATATCCCAAAATAATTAAATAAATCCAAGAAAGAAGATATTACTTCCAATAAATAGAAATGCTGAAAAGAATTTGAATAAGGTAACTGACACAAATATGCATGATCCTATTTAATTAAATCCCGCCCATTGGAAAACATATCATATTATTCCACATAACTCTCAACCATTAATTTCACATCGTTAACACAACCTCATAGAAATCAATTTCCAAAAATACATTTCCAAATCAACATCCACATTAATAAAACGAAAATAAGCCATCAAATAAAAAAGTCAAAAATTTTCCGGGGTGCTACATCCTTCCCCTCTTAACAGAAATTTCGTCCCGAAATTTTAGTCGTCTTCCATAAACTATTCAGGGTACTTCTCTTTCATCCCATCAGTCTTTGTCGGTTTGATGTTCCTGCCCTTCATTTCCTTTCAGCGCGTACGCTCTCGCTTGCTGTGTGGCCACCTGTCGAATGGGTTGTGGTTGTTGCTGTTGTTCCCCATGTCCCTGCCTATTCCACATTTCTCCTTTGTTGTTATTCGGGCACTCTCGAGACATATGTCCATTTCCACTACAAGTGAAGCATCGGATGCCTCCAGCTCTACACTCGCCAAAGTGGTACTTGGAGCACCGGTTGCAGTGGGGTGCCTTCTGTTGATTCCCTCTCGGCTGTGGCATGGCTTGCCGATCATAGGCTTGCATCTGGCGGAAAGTAGAACGGTGTCGCTTGTTGTCATAAGGATCTCGGTTGTCTTCCCACTTCCTCTTGTCTCTATAGTTCGGTTGAGGTGTTGGTGGTGTAGGATTCACCGTCGTCTCGTCCTTTAGTAGTGCTTCTTCCACATCTAAAGCGCAACTCAAAATTTTGGAGTACGAGATTCCTCTGCGGCTGGCCACGGCTACCCTTATCTCGTGTCTAAGGCCAGAACGGAATTTTGCGTCCATCTTCTCATCGGTGTCCACTAACTCGGGCGCATATCGGGTCATTTCACAAAGAGCACGGTCGTACTCCGTCACCGTCATGTTTCCCTGTTTTAGGGTGTGGAACTCCACTATCTTCGCCCGTCTATAGCTCATGGGAATGAAATTGTCGTACACCTCTTCCTTGAATTCTTCCCATGTGAGCGCCTTGTGGCGGGCAGGGTTCATAGTTCGTCGTTTAGTTTCCCACCAAAAATCGGCAGGTCCAGTCAGTTGATACGTCACGCAAGCTAGACGTTCCCTATCGGTGCATCCCATGAAGTCAAATATACGCTCGAGGTCGCGTATCCAAGCCTCTGCCTTCGGGGGCTCTCCCAGTCCGTCAAACTTGGAGGGTTTTCCTTTCGGAAGACCTTAATGTATTCTCTCTCTTGAGGTTGAGGTGGGGGTGGTGGTGGAGGAGGGGGTTGATTCCCGACACTTCCCTCTGATTGTTCCTCCATGTCGTTCTCCACTTGTGGGCCACGTCTGCGTCTTGGTGGCATTCTGGTCTAAAATACAAGTTAACATCGTTGTTAGTATTCGTTGTTATCAAAATCGTAACTTCCTAGCATTCGTCGCACTCTGACGTTATATTGGGCGCCCTTATATGCGGGTTGTTTTATCCGTGCCATTTACGCGAAGACGAAGGTTTTCCAACATATATTCTATCTCGTTATTTGTGATAAATCTAGGGTTCGTCACGCATCACCAAATTTGAGGCCGCCCTAAGGCTTCCTATGTTCACATGCTTATGTCATAGTACTTTCACACATAACACATACTTAAGTCATCATACCAATCTGGCTCATGTCTCACATAATCATACCATAACAATATTATATTCGCACACACAACACGTGCTTAGATCATCTTGCCAATCATGTTCATATTCCACATAATCACACTATCACAATATCATTTTCACACATATAACACGGGTTTAGATTATCATGCCAATCATGCTCATGTCCCCCATAATCATATCACTACATTATCATCTTCACACATAACGTTTATTCACATGCGTACACTTGCCAAAACATCCTCATCATATCATCATCAATTTCATACATCAATCTCACATTCTTTCAACAACTTAAACATACCTCACTTTCTTTGGTTGAGCGTGATGCTTCGGATGTTGAGCCTTCGTGACGCTTCTAGTCTAGGGGTACTGATCTAGACTTCGACTGAAAGAAGACTCTCGGACCAGAGCGAAAGAACGAAGCTCTGATACCACTTTGTCACGACCGCCCTCACTAAGGATAGTAAAGACGGGGAAATCGTGACTAGGGAAGGGACGAAGGAGCAGGAAAGAAAAAGGGGAAAACAATGAAAGACAACATCTTAAACAAAGCTTCAAAAGAAGAGTTTTAATCGATTAAACAATTAAGGAGCGGGTTAATATCTCAAGGTAAATAATGTTAAAAAGTAGTGTGGGGCAAAACGAAAGACTTTAACAAGAACGATTCGAAACATGACAGCGGAAAAACAAGTATTAGAGGAGAGTCATAGGATGACGCCCATGTTTGAAGACACGACGCATCCGGGGATTCCTAAAGCTCACTCAACATCCGCCGCAACATCACCCCTCAACCTGCACATAAAGAAAAAGGATAGGCAGGGCTGAGTACTTGTTGTACTCAATGGGCTCATGTCGAAAACATTTTATAACAGTTATGTCATCCATACCGGTGAACTCCAGTTTTTACGTTTATTTAAGAAATATCACGAGTATCACAAAAACACTTTTCACAGATCGGCCGGTCAAAACAATCTCCCCACTTTCTCATCAATCAATCAATCACATCCTCTTACCATAGTGCGACGAAAGTGTGGCCACACTATTCGCCCACGAGACAGGCCGACTAGCAAGGACGGCTCACGATCCCCTCTGTGTACACAGCCTGATAGGGTTTGCGGCCCTACTCAGACCCGAATTCGTTTATCATAGCCCTATAGCCTAACGGAGCGAACTCACAAACTAGGCATCAAGCACAATCTCAACATAGCCCTATAGCCTAACGGAGCAAGCTCAAACGAACTAGGCATCAGGCAAAAATCTCAACTTCAAAACAATCACGGCATGACATAACACTTTAAACCACCCTTATAACACCACATCATATTTTCAGAAAAATAAAGAGGTTTGAAAAGAAAGCCCACCTCGATTGCTTACAAAACACTGTTCACAATTTTATTGAAACACTTGCTCTTCGTACCCACGTACGCACAACAACCCTTGTCAACACCATAAATATATAACACAAGTCAGCCTTCCACAAAAACATATTACCATGCATGTCCTATCGTTTCTTTCACCGTTCTCTCAAAATTACCCAACCCAATGTTCGTCACAAAGATGGAAAAACACACCATAGTATATTTCGACGTATCTCACGCGATCACATCATTAAACACGTTCCTTGGATATACATGCATCATATAATACTTTTAAACTTGAAAATAAATATCCTTTTATCAAGGCATAAAACTGGCAGAACTGCGCGACCGTTTTGTAAAAATCACTATAAATTCACCCGACCTCATATGAAGCTAAATTTTGGTCACAATACAGAGGACACATTCAAGTTCATCCATGAAAATTTTCACACCGAAATCACGTCATTTAGTCAGTTATATCACATATTAAACTCTCTGGTCGGAACATACAATTTCTGACAGCACTGCGCAGTTCATTTGAAAATTTTACCATAAATTTATCCAATGCCCAAAAATGCTGAAAATTTAACACGACTCAGAAGACACTTCACATTTGCATCTAGTTCAAGAATCACATCAATAGGAGGTCATTTGGTCAGTCAAACAGAAAACGAAACATTCTTGGCGAGAACACAGGTTTCTGGCTGACTTGCGCAGTCAACTTCAAAAATTTATTAAAAATTCATTTTTCGTCAAAAGGGGCTGAAATTCACACACAACACGGAAAACACCTTGAAGTTTACTCAGTTAAAATTTCATATCAAAATTCGGCCGTTTGATAGGTAGATTACTCATCAGAAGCTACTGGCCGAACATCACAGATAACAGACACACAATTTCTAAATTAGGGTTTCCTTCTCAATCATCCAAACACCAATTCTCATGCTTGTAACACACAATCATGCTTGATAAGACTCTCTTAAACATGTTTGCACATAAACTTACATCATTCACCAAAGATTTAAATCAAACTTCACACAATTCAATTGAAAACGCATATTTATCAAAGTTTTCAAGCAAACTCACTTTTCCCCCCGATTAAAATTGCGATCTACGATTCCTACACCCACTACATGCATGTAGGATTCAAGAACATGGTTCAAAGGAAAAGAATGAGGAAAAGTGAAGCCAATATACCTTCTTTGACAAAACGAATCGGTAGAAACGAATATAACTCTTGATTCTTCAATAAACTCTTGGCGAATCGAAAGGATCTTGAGTAGAGTAGAAAAACAAGTGTGGGAGAAGATGGAGCAAGGGGAGGGGCGTGTGATTTGAGAGGGAGGCGTGTGAGATGGGTTTAGGGTTAGGTTTTTGGTTTTATTTATAGAGTTAGAAAATAATATATCCCACAATTAATTGAAGATTTGGGAGAATAAATCAAATAAAGATTTGAGAGATTTGGGGGGGGGGGGGGAGGGAGGCGTGAATTATGGGGAGAAATACGGGGAGGATTTTTGAAAATCATAGCTATTTAATTAGCTTATGATTTAATTTGGTATTTCACGGAGTAGAATAAAATAATACGGAGTAGAGAAATTTGTAAAATCCTCCAAAAATAATGAGAAGTAGGCGTGTGGTTTAAGTTTCCTCCCACCAGAAAAATTTCCAAATCTTTAATAGAATAAAGTAAGGCAAGATTGGCTAGAATATTCCAATTCATTCATGGAAAGAAATAAGTAAGAAATCAATTATAGAATACTTAATTTCTCATCTCCCAAAAATAGGAGATTTCGAAAATCATGGAAAAATAAATAAGAATATTTTGGTTTTTGATTTAATTTGGATAAATATCCCAAAATAATTAAATAAATCCAAGAAAGAAGATATTACTTCCAATAAATAGAAATGCCGAAAAGAATTTGAATAAGGTAACTGACACAAATATGCATGATCCTATTTAATTAAATCCCGCCCATTGGAAAACATATCATATTATTCCACATAACTCTCAACCATTAATTTCACATCGTTAACACAACCTCATAGAAATCAATTTCCAAAAATGCATTTCCAAATCAACATCCACATTAATAAAACGAAAATAAGCCATCAAATAAAAAAGTCAAAAATTTTCCGGGGTGCTACAGAGATTTATTCTTGATGGACTAACAACACTCACTTCACTCCGCTGCGGTTCAACCTGCACATTTAGAAATACATGCAGGGATGAGTACAAAAGTACTATGCGAACAAATTGTCAAAAAATACAAATATACATTTGAAAATATTGTCAAGCATCACACTAACACTCATGGTTTTATTTTAAGAAAAAATGCCCGAGGTTACTGAAAACCTTTATTTGACTGTAGTCCAATTTCTTTTTTGTATATCTGATCATCTTCTGCCGTATAACTTATGTTCTCTCACGGTCACCTTAATATTCTTGTGCCGGGAAGGTGGCCACCTTCCACAGTCACTAGACCCGCCCTTTGGCCATAGGTCTATCGTGTACACATTAGTTCGAGTAGGGACACTACCCTCCTCACTTAGACCCAAATTCGATTCACAACTCTCTTGGCCTTATACACAAAATAATTATGGCGAGACAACATCTTTTGAAAATAAACAACGAACATAAGTTCCAGTTTTCTCAAATATCACTTGCAAATAAATTTAATATTTATCCACACTAGTCTGTAGGATAGACAATTCACTACGTACGCTTTCCAAGGTTTCAAGATAAATTCTTTATTTCTCGATGTTATTCTCCTTGTTAGTTTTTACCTTTTTGGAAAAGAAAATAAAAGTCGAACAATTCTTAGCTTCGAGAAGACGGAGTAAAGTACCCAAATATTTATTTGGCTTATGTTAGATTTCAAAAATGAATTCAAATCGTAAATTAAATTATTTTAAGCTTAATTAATTACACAACAAGGAGTAATTAAAACTTATTAATTGTACCTATACTTAAATTTAGGTTAAAATTAATTATTAACACTTCGTCCCAAAAGAATTATTTTTGAAATTAGGCCATGACCATCTTTCATCTCCATTTATTCACTCTTCATTTATTTACTGCATCCCAACAACAAATAAACATTAACCCTACACATCAAACTCACCTTCCACCCCTCATTTCCTGCCGCCATCGTCCGTTGACTCCAGCGTGGTGCCCCGCCACCCCTCCATCTTCAAATCCAACTTTCTCTCCCCGGGTCTGCCGCCGCTGCCATTGTGCACCCCAGAGCAGCCTCCCAGCCCACTCCCTCCTTGTTCTAACACCACCACCACCACCACCACCACCGGATGCCGACGTCAGCCCGATAAGGTTAGTCTTATTTTCTTCCCTATTAATGTATATTCCTAAGATTAAATCTTTGTCTTACAAATTCTGGTGTTTCACTTATACAAATTCGTAAAGATTTCAATTTTAGTGATGATTCGTATTTTAATCATATGTTTAAGACCAAAATTGATCTTTACTCGGTACAAAAATACAAGCATTGCACCCACATATACACACAGAAAAAAAAACACTACACACACTTCATATACTCCACATAATATACACACGATATACACTTGAAATAAACACACGATATACACTTGAAATAAACAGACTAAATACACTATAAACAAAACACACATTATATAGGCAAAGTATGCACACAATACACGCACTGCACACACATCCAGTACAAAGTACACACACAATATACACAAAATACAAACACTTTACACACTATACACAAAACAAACAAACTAAACACACACTATGCACAAGATATAAGCATTGCAACACACACAACACAAAATTCACACAATTTACACAAAACACCCACAGTAAACAAAATACAAACACTTCACACGCTATACATAAAACAAACATACTAAACACACTAAACACGAAATATACACACTATACACAAAATATACACTTCACATACAACACACGTAATACAAAATACACACATTACATGGAAACTATGCTAAAAAATACACAAAATACGCACATTACACACTACACACACTATATGCAAGAAATGCACATCACACACACACTATAAATAAAATATACATTATACACAAAATGCATACAGTATACATTATAGTCAAAATGCACTACAATAAAATATACATTATACACAAAATGCACTACAACCAAATATACATACACAGTATACACACACTGCAACCAAATACACTATAAATCAAATATACATATAGATAATACACAATTATACACAATATACGAAGTATACACACAACCCAAAACATACACAACACACATTATACATGTGAAAAAGCTCTATATACAACATGCACTAAACACACTCTACACACAAAATACAAGCACTAAACCAACATATAGTGTACGTAATACACATGCTATACATAAAATATATACGTATATGTAATACACACGTAACACACAATACACAAAATACATACACTAAAAACACACTATATACAAAATACAAGCATTGCATCCACATATGCACACAACAAAATAATACACACACTACACACACTTCATATACTCCACAGAATACACACACTATACACGAAAGAAACAGACGAAATACACTATAAACAAAACATACACATTATAATAGACAAAGTATTACACACACTATACACAAATTATACATGCACTATAAAAATATAAATAACACACTATACATAAAATATATGCGCTGGACATACGCTATACACAAAATACAAGAACCGCACACATGCACCCAACACAAAATACACAAAATATACACAATATACCCATAATATACAAAAAAAACACAAACACTTCACACAAAACAAACAAACTAAACACACTATACATAAAAGAACGCACTTTACACACATTACAGAAAATAAACTAAGTATAGACAAAGTACACACATTTTGCGCACACTATACACACATTTTGTTGCAACTATTCCCAAACCAAACATAGTAATCAAACTATACACAAAATATGCACATTACATACTCACTATAAACTAAATAAACTTTATTTTAAAATGCACGCACTACACATTACAAAAAATACAGATAACTACACCTACAAAATACATACATACTACACAAAAGTACATGCACAAAAATACACATATACATACATACTACACAAACGTACATGCACAAAAATACACATAGCACACACTATAAATACGATATACACAAAATACATGTATTGCACCAACATATATATATATATATATATATATATATATATATACAACAAAAAATACACATTGCACATGTACACGCTGCATACATTACACATAATGTACACGCTACACAAACCACACTATTCAAAAACATACATTATGCAAAAAGTTTACACACTACGTACAATATACACAGTGCACATACTACGCACTATACACTATATTTACACACTACACCACCTTACACAGTTCACATTACACTTTAACTACACACTACAAATTGTATACACACGCTACACACTACACAAAAATACACATTACATGCACACTATACACAAAATAAACATACTAATAATACTATACACAAAACACACACAAATTACACACACACCACTACTCACAGTATACACACTGTAGTGTACACGCTATAAACGCACATTACAAACACTATAAACTAAATATACACTATACATAAAATGTCGTGCACTACATATGGATACATAATATAAACAACTACACACAGTACATAAAGCATACACACTGCACACATTATACAAAATATACAAACTACACACACTATACGAAATATACGTGTAGAAAATATACACATAGCACACACTATAAACATACTATACATAAAATACACCACTATACTCAAAATACATACACTACTCACAAAAAATATACATGTATAGATATAGCACCAAATGTATAGAAGATGTATAGCACCAAATATAAATGCATGATACAATTAGATTTAGATTTCTTTAATATGTTATTTACTACTCCCTCCGTCCCTAATAATTTGTCATCCTTTGACCCGGCACACGGTTCTACGAAATGTAATAGAAAGTGGGTTGAAAAAGTTAGTGGCATGTTCCTACTTTTATATATTAGTTTTATAATAAAATATGAGGATGAGTTAGTGGAAATTATGGTCCACTACCAAAAATGATAAAAGTGAAAGGTGACATTTTTAGGGATAGACGAAAATGAAAATAGGCGCCAAATTTTCAGGGATGGAGGGAGTAGTTTGTAACATAATAATAATAACAATAATAATAATATAATAAATATTATTAAAATGATAATAAACTAAATTATAATTATTTACTAATATTTTAATTAGATATAATTCATAAATTCAAAATTTAATAAAGACATTTTTTATTAGTTATTAATTTATAAATAAAAAATAAAATAATAATGGTTACTTACTATTTTATCATTCATAATTGAAATAACTATATTATAATTATTTAATATATTTTTAAAAATAATAATTTTTACTTATTATTATACCATTCATAATTCAAATAACTATATTAATATTATTTAATATATTGTTAATTAATTAGTTTAATACTAATGAAAACAATCATAAATACTAATAATTATTATTATAATATTAATATATTATTACTATTAAAATAATAATTATAATTATAATTTAATATTATTAATACACCTACGCATATTGCTATACACAAAATCTGTACATTATACCCACTATACACCAAAATACACGCACTACAGAAATGAGACACTATACACAAAATATACATGCATTATAGAAATCACACACTATACACAATATACATGAACAAAAAATACCCACATAGCACACAATACAATACACAAAATAAATGCACTAGACATGCCATATACCCAAAATACACAAAATATAAGCACTACACCCGCACATACACAAACCACAAAATACACAAACTTCATATATTGCTTGTAATACACGCGCTATACACAAAAAACCTCATATATTGCACGTAATACACGCGCTATACACAAAACAAACAGACTAAATACACTATACACTATACACAAAACAAACGGACTGAATACACTATACACAAACTGCACAGATTATAGACAAAGTACACATACAATACGCACAATATAAAACACCATACAGTTACTACATAGTATTCACAAAATACACATTAGACGCACACTATATGCACATTTCATTGCAACTATACACAAACCAAACATATTAATCAAACAAAACACAAAAGACACTTTATACACATTAATCACAGTGCACATACTACACACGAGACACACTGATACACACATAACACACTCTAAACACACTATACACACAAAATACAAACATTGCACCCTTATATACACACTGCACATACACACACATCACATAATACACGCAAAATATAAACACACACTGCACAGACATTTCACACACTTTACACACACTATGCATAAAATACACAGTTTACATAAAATACCCACACTACTCACATTATACACACACTGCACAAAACACTCACATTATACACAAAATTTGTACGTACAGAAAATACTATCATAACACACATTATGAGACATTATAAACAAAATACAAGCACTATCCACACACACTAAACACAAAATACACATAGTACTCTACACTCACACTACACAACATAGACACGTACAGAAAATAGCATAACACACACTATAAAGACATTATATACACACATTAAACACAATATTCAAGCATTGTACCCACAATATACACTCTTCACACACTACTCACAAAATACACAATACACAGAACACACACTATACACAAAATATAAACACACACTATATACAGAATATATATGTACAAAGAAAATATACATAACACGCGCTATAAACACATACATAAAATATACTCGTTGGACACACACTATACTTAAAAGCATTGCACATATACTTATATACGTACAAAGCCTTTGTCCTAGCGGCAAGGAGCTTAGACATTATTGACATCAGTTGTAATTTCCTCCTATCTATAGTATAAGAATTTATTTGTAATTTTCTCCCTTATATAGGAGTTAATTTTTAAAAAAAAAGCTCTTGATATCAGTTGTAATTTCCTCCTATCTATAGTATAAGAATTTATTTGTAATTTTCTCCCTTATATAGGAGTTAATTTTAAAAAAAAAGCACTGCACATATACACACAACGCAAAATACACAAAAAAACATAAAATACCAACAATATACACAAAAAAACACACGCACAATACACAAAATAAACAAAGTATACACAATAAAACACAAAGTATACACAAAATACATACATTACACGCACACTATACACACCCTATACACACAGTACACATGCAAAAAATTGTTAAGATTTTCAATGTATATTAATCAATTAAAATTAATTAGGTAATTGAAATAATAACAAAATACACTAATTGACATAATAATAATTAATTCTTATTAATAAAATAATGATAATGATAATTATTATATAATCAATAATTATTATATTGAAAAATAATAATTTATTAGTTTGTAACATATTAATAATAATTATAATAAATGAATGATAATAAACTTAATTAATATTATTTATTGATAGTATATTAGATATAACTCATAAATTCAAAATTTAATAAAGATATTCTTGATTAGTTAATAATTTATAAATAAATAGTAATATATTAATTGTTACTTATTACTATATTACTCATAATTCAAATTATATTTTAGTTATTTAAAATATTATAAATTATTAGCGTAAGAAAACAATTATAAATAATAATAACCAATTTTTTACTATTATAATAATAATTATTATAAGCTATAAATATTATAATTATAGTTATTATTTTTATTATTAAGTACTATAATACATAATTTTAAATTTATAAATAAAATTAAATAATTATTGTTAAATACAAAATAATTAAATACTCCCTCCGTCCCATCTCATGTGATGGATTTCTTTTCGGCACGGGAATTAAGAAAATTATATGTATTGAGTTAAAGTGGAGAGAGTAAAGTATGAGAGAGGAAAAAGTAAGAGAGATAAAGAGAGAATAAAATAAGAGAGAGAGAATAAAGTAAGAGATGGTTGAAGTTTTGGTTTTAGCTAAAAAAGGAAATCAATCACTTGAGATGGGACAACCTAAAATGGAAAGTTAATCACTTGATGTGGGACGGAGGGAGTATATTGAATACTTAAAAATATGTCAGAATCAACAAACTGGGAAAAGATTACCTACGAAAAGTCGTGGAACCATTTCTTTTGAGGAGGAGTTTCCTCATTTTTTGTAGCTTCTTCAAAGTGACATTCCTGAGTGTTGCAACAACAAAATGAAAGGATTGGTTAATCGAGATGTAACTTCCGCGGCTATATAAAATCATATGAAAACTTTTATGAACCTACAGATGTTATGGACCATTAAGACAAAAACATTGAAACAAGTTCAAGTCATACAACTCCACAACATGCAGCAATGAAATACTTCCATTCTGATTAGTAGGTACTAACACGTCCTCCATATGACTTCCTAGTCTTCGTAATATATTATTTAAAATCCCCCAGTTTCTAACATCTTTAGAAGCTTGTGTGTAGCATATAAACATATTTTAGTACTAAACTAGAGGGCCAAGTAAAATGTGTATCACACAAATATAAAGTACCTCCAGTGTAATGATACCACCACCCACGAAAATGCCTCTCTTCCTACTTCTTCATGTACCCAAGATGCATAGGTTATGGAAAGTTTATGTCATGACATCATGAAAAGACATTACTTTAAGTAGTTGTGCAAGTCAAGGAACTCACTTTTCTGTTTTTCCATTCAAGACACCCATCTGCGGCTCCTAGTAATAGTTTTGTACTCTTCTTTAACAAATATCCTGCAAGGAGTAAGGTTATTGCAGATCTGATAAATCCATCAGTTTGTTCTTGTACCTATTTAAAAAATAAATATAAGTTACTCAAACACATAATATCAGACAACGTTTCTATTTTCCCCCCCTCTTAATTTCATGAATAAGACAAAATAGGATAGCAAATTGTATTCTCCATCTAGTTCCTTTACAATTGTAATAGCTTTGGCTGATGCAACTTCTGGTGCCTGTGAAATTGAATCTTGTTAAGAAGGTACTTGCCACTGAATCATCAACATATCTCTAATCTACTACGGGCAAATCAATAAATTTCAATGGTGGAGCTGCCAAACCATTAAGTTAAAATAAAAAAAATTAGATAACTAACCTCATGTGATGCAAATAGAAACAATCTTATGTATGAGATAATATTATGAGATGCTCTTCGTAAAATAGGAAGAATATATCAACTTCACTCCTCCTAAGACTTGCACCTGTCAACTATAAATTTGCTTAAATGGATCAATCAAGAGACATGACACCATTCCTTTAAAATTTCCAAGGACACAAATGGAAAGAAACTAAAAAGGAGCCAAACATTTAGAATTTAAAAATCAAGCAACTGACAAATTTCACAGCAACTAGAACAACTTTGATATAGCAATCCTAGGAAGTTCATGAACATACAAGAGATCCATCAGAAAGACTTTGGCAATGGTAGGAAGTTTTGATTGTCCATATTTGTGGTACTTTTTAGGACAAACCTATATGGGCTGTAGATACCGGTGAGCTATACTTTTTAGGACAAAATAATTACTATAAAACAGCATAGGACAGTCCTATCTAGATTATCCAACTTAATATGTTTTAAGTACCAAACGACTCAAGAAGTAATGTTTGGTCAGTTACAAGAATGTCACACAAAACCAACCTTAAACCTGGATAACTGCTGCATGGTGTGCAGAACCACCCTTGCTGGCAACAGGATAATCCTGAGTATATCATCTGCATTAGGGATGCACAATTAAGAATTATGAAAGTAAGATATAATCTTTGTAAAAAATAAATCATGGAAAATTGTGAATTAACTCAAATCCTTGTGTGCTATACAAATAATAATTGTGATTGATTGGTGTTTTTTTCTTCACATTTTCCTAGAACTCTTTCTTTGATTCTGCTCTCTCTGTTTTTTTCTTTTTTAGATGTATTCCACCAATTTTTTTTCTTTCTGTTTTTTCTTCTTTACTCCCCACTTCGCTCTTATTCTAACCTTTCCATGTGCCTTTCTACACTTTCTGCCCTAGTGTTGCCTGATTACAAAAGTCCTGCAGGGAGAAAGGCTAGAGCTTCATAAGAAATCTGAGTGTATATTACATAAAACTAGATAAGCAATTTCTTTGAACCAACTATCTACTAGCACATACAATTCTCTACCTTAAATTTTGAACTTTTAAAGAAGCAATATGCATGCCATTTTAATACAATAACACAACCTACAATTGGCTAAATATTTACAAATGAAAACTTAATTACTTAAGATAAAAATCTAATGGTTAGTTACACAATGCCAAAAATACATATTACAATGAAGACGCCAAAATCAATGAAAGTCTTGCATAAGAATTGAAAACTATTAAACTCGATAAAGATCAAATTTGGAATAAATAGGTTCTCAACAAAACCAATCACTGAAAATCAAGAGGACGTTGGAACGACAGAGATCGAGGGAGGATTGTTGTGATGACGCAGTAATATACAGCATTAGATTTATTGGATATCAGGGAGAAAATTAATTCTAGATATTGGATCTCAGGATAATAAGTTATCTTCAAAAACTAATTTATTACAGATAGATAACGCAGTAATATACAGCATCACTGATCCAAAAATAAGGCATCAATCAAAATAGGAGGAAGAATTTGTGAAGATCAATAAAAGTTTAGAAAACTAAAGGGAAAAGCAATGCATTTAGTAAAAAACGATAAAACAAATATATTAACAAAGTGGAAAGCATAAAAAGTATGGAAGGAAGGAATGCAAAGTTATAAGCATCTCGGAGTATAATTTCCCCATTGATTTTCTTCATTTCTAAATCAAAGGGCAAGGATGACATTAATGTTTTCTCATCTCGGATGCTTATCTTCAACACTGAACAAATCTGTAAATATGCGGAAAAAAGGATCTCAGGAGCTAGAAGAGTATCTTCAATTCCGAATCGGAAATATCAGATAGATAAAGCAGTTTTAAACTAATGCATCATCGATCCTTCTCAAAAATTGTAAATTAGTTATGAAAATTGAGAAATAAAACGATGACCAGAAAGGAATAACGAACCAGAAGCTCCATAAGTGGATGAATTCCTGTATTGATGACACCATGAAAATGCCTCACTTCCTGCTTCTTCGTGTACCCAAGCTGCGGAGGTCATGGAAAGTATATGTCATGAAATCATGAAAAGACATTGCCTCTATAAGTAATTGGGCAAGTCAAGGAACTCACTTGTCCTGTTTATTCATTCAACACGAACCATCCACAACTTCAGCAATTAGTTTTCGTATTCCTCTTTATCAAAAGTCCTACAGGGAGAAAGGTTAGTGCATCATAAGAAATCTGAGTGTATATACATTAAGAATTTAAAAACCAAGCAGCTGTCAAATTTCACGGCAATAAAGACATAACGACAATGCTAAGAAGTTGATGAACTTACAATAGAACCATCGGAAAGATTATGGCGCAATGGAGGGCCAGATTCACCCTTCACTTGACCTCCTTTTGAACTGATGATATGTCTTAGTTTTTTATCCATTCTGCCTTGTCGGTAGCACTTTCATCCTACAAAACAAGACCGGGAAGAAGCTACACGAGACACCAACCCTAAAAGAAGATTTGAGAGCCTTATTTTCATGCGATTTCAGACCAGTTAAGCGAGGGTACTCCACTAGCGGATTCAGGTATCAAGTTTTCCCTAGTCAAGTTTGCATTCTCATTTTCCGGCCTTGATTTCTCTTCCAGAAGTGCATCAAGTTGAAGACTCGCCAAATCGTCATCTTCCCCTCCCACTACTCCATCACGAAGCTCCCCGTCTCTTCCTCCAACAGTTTATTCTAACTATTTTTTTCTTCACATTTTCTTGGAACTCTTTCTTTTTCTAGATCTGTTCCACAATTTTTTCTGTTCTTTTCCTTTTTTTCTACATCTGTTCCACCGATTTTTCTTTTTTTTCCTTTTTTTCCCCACATATCTGCTTCCTCTTTTTTTCTTCTTTTCTGTTTTTTCTTCTTTTCTCCCCATTTCGAGATCGAGGGAGGATTGATGTGGTGACTACCAATCTTGATGTGGGATCATTATATCAGAATAATATGCATCCCATGTATGAAAGCAGTGTTAGGAAATGGAAGAATGATCTTACCTTATTTGAAATGGGACCTTGAGCAAGGTAAGGTTTTTCATTGCGTAAATGGTGGAAACCATATACAACTTGGGTATCCATACCATCATCACATATAGTATCTTGTCAGAGTGCAATAATAAACATATTAAAGAGAAATTTTAGCATATAAATACAAAGCTATACTGAAATAATTATAAAACACAACTTCATGAGGCTTCACCACTGAATATTTCTAAGGACACAAGAAGTAAATGAGCATAGAAGCACCTCAACCAAAATCCTAATTCGCAAACGGAAAGAAACTAAAACAAGCCAAACATTTAGACTTTATAAATCAAGCGGCTGACAAATTTAACCGCAATAAGAACAACTTTAAGGAATTATGTCCTTAGAGTTAATGGACTTATAAGGACATAAGTGTTGGAAAAATTTGGCAGTGGTTGGAAGCCAATGAACTTACAAGAGAACCATCTGAAAGACTTTGGCGCAATGGAGGGTCAGATTCACCCTTCACTTGACCTCTTTTTGAGCTGACGATATTTCTTAGTGTATTTATCCATTCTTTCTTGTCAGTGGCACTTTCAGCCTTCAAAACAACGGCACTATGAGCTGGGTAGATACCGGGGGGCTCTATTTAACTGTCTATCAATTGAATTTGCAATAATTTCACAAAGAGAAGGAAGCAATATTTGTGTTACCCTTCAGGACAGTCTTATATGTAACTCTACTTGTTATCTTGAATACTCTACTGTGTGTTTTTCCCGTATCCAGCTCATTTTCTTTTTCTAGGTTAGATTCATGACGATTGATATTTGCTGATCACTCCAATAGTTCTTGTAACTATTTAAAAAATAAATATAGGTCAGAGACGTAACAAAATATGACACTTTGGCAGAAAAAGTTCTGTTTCTATTTTCTTCACCTCTTAATTTCATGAATAAGAAAAAACTGGATAGCAAACTGACATTCTCCACCAAGTTCCTATGCAATACTAATAGCTTTGGCTGATGCAACCTCTGTAACCGGTGCAGGTATGACAACCAGCAATATCGCATCACTGCGTTCAGAATACACACTCTGACATGAAGAGAAATGCCATCAGACAACTTAAAAATACCGTTGGCCCTAGGCCATGATTAACAATCGTTAGTATCATTTAGTCAGAATAAGAAGGTCAAAATTCATGCATCCCATGGATCAAAATCAGTGTTAGGAAAAAAAAGAATGATCTTACCTTATTTGAAATGGCACCTTGAGCAAGGTAAGGTTTTTCATTGCGTAAATGGTGGAAACCATATGCAACATGAGATAATTGCCTTTAAAGCTAGAAACCACAATCAAGCCAGAACCCTGGATAGGTAAGGCAATCCAGATTCAAAACATAATGCCATCAATATAGAGCTCAAATAAGAATAATGAAAATGCATGATATTCTAATATAATGTACCAGAAGTTCGAATAAAGAAGAGTTGTGTAGGACATCATTCCAGTGAAACATGTTTGAGTCATATAGCTCCACAACATGCAACAATTTCTGCTTGTGGCATATAAACATATTTTAGGACTAAACAAGAGTGCTCAGTGAAATGTGCATCACACGGCCATAAAGTACCTCCAGTGTGATGACACCACGAAAATGCCTCTCTTCCTGCTTCTTCGTGTACCCAAGCTGCAGAGGTCATGGAAAGTATATGTCATGAAATCATGAAAAGACATTGCTTGTATAAGTAATTGGGCAAGTCTAGGAACTGACTTGTCCTGTTTATCCATTCAACACGATCCATCCGCAGCTTCACCCATTAGTTTTCATACTCCTCTTTAACAAAAGTCCTGCAGGGAGAAAGGTTAGTGCTTTATAAGAAATCTAAATGCATATACATAAAACGAGCCAAACATTAAGAATTTAAAAACCAAGCAGCTGACAAATTTCACGGCAATAAGGACATAAGTGTCGGACAAATTTGGCAATGCTAAGAAGTTGATGAACTTACAAGAGAACTATCAGAAAGACTTTGGCGGAATGGAGGGCCAGATTCACCCTTCACTTGATCTCCTTTTGAACTGATGATATATATGTTAGTTATTTATCCAATTTGCCTTGTCAGTAGCACTTCATCCTACAAAACAACGGCACTTCAGGATGTAGATACTGGGAAGAAGCTTCACGAGACAACCCATGAGAGAAGATTTGGCAGGCCTTATTTTCATGCGATTTTGGATCTTTAAGCAAGGGTACTCCACTAGCTGATTCTGGTAACTAGTTTTCTCTAGTCCAGTTTGCATTCTCATTTTCCGGTCTTGATTTCTCTTCCAGAAGTGCTTCATGTTGAAGCCTCGCCAAATCATCGTCTTCCCCTCCCACTATTCCATCACAAAGCTCCCCGTCACTTCCTTCAACAGCTTATTCTTGCTATTTTTTTCTTCACATTTTCTTCGAACTCTTTCCTTGATTCTGCTCTCTATATTTTACTTTTCTCGATTTGTTTCACCAATTTTCTTTTTTTTACCTTTTTTCCACATCTCCTTCCTCTCTTCTTTCTTCTTTTCTCTTTTTTTCTGCATTTCTTCCACCGATTTTTCTTTTTTTTTCCTTTTTTTCCACATATCTGCTTCCTCATTTTTTTTCTTCTTTTTTTGTGTTTTCTTATTTTCTCCCCATTTTGCTCTTATTCCAACCCTTTCATGTTTCTTTCTACACTTTCTGCCCTAGTGTTGCCTGATTACAAAAGTCCTGCAAGGAGAAGGTTAGAGCATCATACCAAATCTGAGTGTATATACATAAAACTAGAAAGCAACTTCTTTGAATCATCTACCTATTAGCACATACAATTCAAGCATTTCAACTTATTAAAGAAGGAATATGCATGTAATTTTAATACAATAAACACAACCTACATTTGGCTAAATATATGCTAATAAAAACTTAAGTGACCTAAGATAAATATATAATGGTAGTTAGGCATGGATAGTTAAAACAATGCAATGACAAAAATACATATCATATTGAAGACGCCAAAATCAATGAAAGTCTTGCATACGAATTGAAAACTATTAAACTAAAATAAGATCAAATTGGAATAAATAGGTTCTCAACAATACATTTCATATCGAAGACGCCAAATCAATGAAAGTCTTGCATACGAATTGAAAACTATTAAACTCGATAAAGATCATATTTGGAATAAATAGGTTCTCAACAAAACCAATCTTTGAAAAATCAGGAGGATGTTGAAACAACAGAGGGTCGAGGGAGGATTGGTGTGGTGACTACTAATCTTGATGTTGATCATTATATTAGAATATCATGCATCCCATTTATCAAAATCAGTGTTACGAAATGGAAGAATGACCTTACCTTAGGTGAAAACCATTTCGGTATCCATACCTTCATAACATATAGTATCTTGTCAGAGTGTGAGTAATAAACATATTAAAGAGAAATTTAGCATATAAATACGAAGCTATGCTGAAATAATTACAAACACAAATTCATGAGGCTTCACCACTGAATATTTCTAAGGACACAAGAAGTAAATGAGCATAGAAGCACCTTAACCAAAATCCTAATTCGCAAACGGAATGAAACTAAAACAAGCCAAACATTTAGACTTTATAAATCATGCGGCTGACAAATTTAACGGCAATAAGAACAACTTTAAGGACTTATGTCCTTAAAGTTAATGGACTTATAATGACATAAATGTTGGAAAAATTTGGCAGTGGTTGGAAGCTAATGAACTTACAAGAGAACCATCGGAAAGACTTTGGCGCAATGGGGGTCCAGATTCACCCTTCACTTGACCTCCTTTTGAGCTGACGATATTTCTTAGTGTATTTATCCATTCTGTCATGTCAGTAGCACTTTCAGCCTTCAAAAGAAAGGCACTGTAAGCTGCGTAGATACCGGGGGGCTCTATTTAGCTGTCTATAAATTGAATTTGCAATAATTTCACAAAGTGAAGGAAGCAATATTTGTGGTACCTTTCAGGGACAGTCTTAGACAGAACCCTAAACTATACTTGTTATCTTGATTACTAGGCTTTTTCCAGTTAGATTCATACTGATGATTGATATACTTTGCAGATCACTCCAATAGTCCTTGTACCGATTTAAAAAATAAATACAAGTC
>NC_056032.1:23517469-23600155 GCF_004379255.2 Salvia splendens | reverse complement strand
AAAAAAAAAAAATTTCTAAAGTTGGTTTTATTACATAAAACTAGACAAGCAACTTCCTCGAATATCTATTACTGACATACAATTCTCTACCTGCATTTCATTATTAAAGAACGAATATGCATTGCAATTTTATACAATAACACAACCTACATTTGGCTAAATATTTGCTAATAAAAACTTAAGTAACTTAAGATAAAAATCTGATGGATAGTTACACAATGCCTAAAATACATATAATATTGAAGACAGCAAAATCAATGAAAGTCTTGCATACGAATTGAAAACTATTACAATCAATATAGATCAAGTTTGGAATCAGGTTCTCAACAGAACCAATCACTGGAAAAAGAAGGTAGGAAAAAAAAACTTCTAGTGAGGTCCCCCACCCCAACAGTAGTTGATAGCCATTTGCTTGAGGTGGAACAAATGAAAAACAATCGTGCTATGCTCTATCATAACTGGTATTAAAAATGATATATTTTCATTGACCCACACACAAGAGCTTTACTTATTTTGTTCAACCTAGCTGGAAAAACAGTACACTACATGTTCTATGTGTTGGCGGATATTACTTCAGCCATAACCATCAAAGCATGCCATCCATGTTTAAGACCAAAATTTTCGAGACAACCATCATTGGGGTGAGCCTGAACAAACCCCTCTGGCAAAACAAAAAGGAGGAAGAATAAGAAAATGAGATAAAAATGAATAAAAGATTCATCATCGTGTAGCTATAAAACCCTCCTTAAGTGATCAAATAAAAATGGTCATTTAAAAGTTAAGAGGAAAATAATTAGGAATAGATATAAAATAGAATTCCTACATTCTCAATAGAGATAATTTACCGGCATCAGTTGAGAGGAGACGCAGAGGAGACGCAGAAGCCACCAGAATATGTATTAATAAAAGTAACTAGGCCTTGATCCCAAAAAACCTGGAAAGGGGGGGGGGGCTGGGGGGGGGGGGCTAATTCCCTATCCACTGTTGTTGTGCAACCGCTTACTGCAATCTCCAAAGAAATGTTCTTTATCAGTTTCACTTTCTACTTAATGTCTTATCTATTTAAAAATTACTTTTGAAAGTGAAGCATTCAAGGAATAGTATGATATTCAATAGGACGAAATGCGCCATCTAAAAAGTACTCCACAAAATATTTTCGTGTTTTAATGTGAAGAATGAAACCATGAAGCGCCATTGAAAGCAGGCTGTAGGGAGAAAAAACTAAATTTAACACCTCAGCAGGAGATCAGAATGCATCTGTTCAAGAATAGTAATGATTTGAAGATAAATATCTAAAACCTAATATTGGCCTTTGCTGTAAGAAAACACATTTCTAGAAAAATGTTGTGAATATAAAACTAATCCTGCACTCAAGCAAGCCATAATATGTACTTTTCTTGAAAACAAAACATAAATGAAAATGGTATTTTCATAAACAGCTTAAGTTATAAGCTGTGGATTATTTAAGTACCTTCTCTAGATAATCTGGCTTTAGCTTGCTCCATGGATTTCTTCCACTTCCATAGCTAGGAAGATTAAGAACAACAATAGATCTCACGCTGGAAGATCCATCCGAGTTCGGTTAGTTATGGCATAATGTAACGTAATCATATTAGACCAAAATAATTATAAAATGGTATAGGACACTCCTATCAAGAT
The DNA here is from genome assembly GCF_004379255.2 of Salvia splendens. Taxonomy (NCBI): domain Eukaryota; kingdom Viridiplantae; phylum Streptophyta; class Magnoliopsida; order Lamiales; family Lamiaceae; genus Salvia; species Salvia splendens. The sequence continues at coordinate 23,598,496 of NC_056032.1, read as the reverse complement.
TATCCAACTTGATTTGTTTTAAGTACCAAAGATGAAATCAACCTTGATAGGATTGGGATTTGCATTTCCCCCATTTCAAACGACCTTCTTTACGTAAATCCTCAAGATGTTCTTCAAAGACCTGGGCAACAATGTGAAAAGCATATTGAATAATGACACAACTTATTATTGAAAGACTGAACTAAACAACCTGAATGTGACTCAAAAAAGAAAGCCAGAAGCTAACATGTAAACATGTTATAATCAAGATGTTCATGCAAAGAAAACCACTGCTGATAAAGAGCTCAGATGATGTTTCAATGATAAAGAACCACCTTGAGCAAGAATGACAATATTGTAGTTATCTGGTTAGCATGGTCAATACAATGACAAATCTCAAAAATAATCAAAGAGGGACTAAGAAGTAATGTTTAATGGTCAGTACAAGAATGTAACACAAAACCAACCTTACCCGTCACCTCCTGATACCTATATAAATCAAGGTCTTATATCTATGATGATCATTGATATCTGAGGAACAATGAGCAGTAATTTGAAGCATGGAAAAGTTAGCAAAACATTCATACCACAATCTTAAGTTTCTCACGGGTTTCTCCAAGATTAACAAAATTCTCCAGTCAAGACAATCAATTCATGTGGGAGAGAGAGAGGGGGAAGAAGGGACGGTCGGATGGACGACAACTTGGCCAATCGCTGGTGTGAGAGAACTGATGGAGGAGGAAGGAGGAGGAGGAGTAGGAGGATGAGGTAGCGAGAGAGAGTGACGGAATGGGATGAAGTTGGAGAGCCCTAATTTTATTATATGAAAGAGAGTGCAACGGGAAAATGGGATGGGAATGGGATTTTGTTTTGAAAGAGAGAGTGCAAATATTTAAATTCGTTCGACTTCTTTTTCTTTTTTCCTTTTCCTTTTTCTTTTAGTTCATTAGTTTTGTAGGAGTAGGAGTAGTTCTTTTTTTATCACCTTATTTTAATCCTTTTTGGGCCAACAATCAATAATCAATAATATTTTACCGTGACACATATTTACAAATATTCAAAATCATAAAACTCATTTTTTACATAGACTTTGATCAATTGCTAACTCATCCCTTAATAGTTAACTACAACTAATTTAAGATTATATAATTTTAGAAATCTTGTTGTCTATAATTTATTATGTGTAATTTCATTTTTCATTTTTTAATATTAAAAAGATAATAACAACTATCAGATTTAGGGTTAGGAACACAATGTCAATATAGTGTATGAAATACATCAACACGAAAATATGACAATGTCAACACAATTTCATATTGACATTGTACAAGCATTATATTGATATATTATATAACTTGTATTGATATAAAACTGCTTCTTCAAAATCAAAAAATTCAAGAATTTTTTTCAATTTTGACTTCGAAACATATGCATATAGGATCTCGTTGGAATCGTTATAAAATTACCTTTAATTTGATATATGTTGTGTGAAAAAATAATTTAAATTGAGATAGTTATATGCATTTAAAGTTTTGAGATATTTTTTAAAAGTTAATTATAACTATTTTATTGTTAATTGGCATAAATACCTAATTGACATTTTTTGTTCTTGATACTCGGTATCGATATGATCTTAGCCTTTGATTTTAAGATCTAATACATATCATTTAGTTGTTGTTAGCAACTTAACTATTAGTTAACAATATAACACACCCCTTGGATATAAACTGTGCAAATTTGAGTGTTTAGAATGTGTTTCAAACACAATTAGAGAATTTTACTTCTATACTAACTAGCTTCATTTACTATTGCATGATACAGACAAAAAACATCCTTATGAATAGAAGTCCACCAAGAAAGAAAGCAATAACCAAGCAAAAAAAAACTCAAGGAGCTAATATGATAAGTGAACTAAATTTTTAAATTTAATGCTCGAACATTAATGTTCACCTGCACTGGAAAATGTAATATGTTGCTCACGTGAATACCCTTTAAGCTTTGCAGATTTCTTTGATTTCTCCATAACTTGAGGACAAATATTTGAACCAAATTATCTCCAACACAGAAAATAGATAGACAAAAAAAGATAATCATATATGAGGACTAAGTGTTTTTCGGAAAAAGATTTAAACATTTAAAGTGGGCTTATACTCATATTAGGTCGTACAATAGGGATTAAATGAATGCTAATATTTGTTCTCATATAGGTCTCAAATTTGCTAAATATATGGACTTAGAAAAAACAGAGAGTAAACAATGTGATAATAAATCTTTAGAAATGGAAAGAAATGGAACTTGAATGAGATAACGGACCAATATCATTAAACCTGCTTCTTCTGCTCATAAGGGCAGACAATTTGACACATAAAAACTGTTCCATATTGTTAGAATAGTGTTTTAAATTATAATTAAATTAGTTGAAGTAAATTGCACAACATATCCATCCAAAAATAGCATAGATGGATTCAAAAAGAACTCAAATATAAGTATATTAAAGATGAACAAATGATACAGTGTTTAATATACAAAACCATTATATGCCACTATTCTTTTCAAATGAAAATATAGAAGTTCTAAAGGTTGTTTTTTGAATTGAATGTGACTAGTGTAAAGCTTTATAAGTGCTACAACATGTGAAATCAGTCTGATCTACATTTCCTTGTTATAATCCAAGTTGAGATGTTTTAATTGAAAAATATGCTATACACATGATTTATAATTCATATATCTAGATCTTTTTTTCTAAAATACTTCATATGTCCCATCTCAAGTGATTGACTGCTTTCCGGCACGTGTTAGGGAAAAATAAGTACTACCTCTGTCCGCGAATAGGAGTCATATTTTTCCATTTTAGTCCGTCGGCGAATAGGAGTTCCGGTTTACTTTTACCATAAATGGTAATAGAGTCCCACATTCCACTAACTCATTTCACTCACATTTCATTTAAACTGATATATACCAATGAGACTCATATTCTACCGACTCTTTTCCACCCATTTACTTAACATTCTTAAAACCGTGCCGCCAAAGATTGGTGGACGGAGGGTAGGAAATAGTAGGGATTAAGTAGTAATAAATAGTTAGGGGCATTACATGTTACATCAAAATGTATTACCAAATTTCAATTTATACAAAAATTTTAAGTTACAATATTTCATACAAAAATTTACTTGTTGTTCCAAAATTTATTACATTCACTCCAAAATCCTATCCGTTTTAATTACAAAATCTGAATTCTCCCAAATCTTCCTCCATTTTATATCTATAAACAATAAAGGCTCAAAAATATAAGTATCAATTTGGAACACCAAGTAAACTTTATGTATGAAATATGTAAACTTAAAACTTTTGTATTAAATTGAAACATTGGTGATACATTTTGTATGTACCATGTAATTACCCCAAATTGTTAAAGTCAAGAGAAAGTTAAGTAAGTAAGAGAAAAATGAAGATACGACTCTGCTATATTATTCTCTCTCTTACTTTACTTTCTTTCCACTTTAACTATTTATTATCATCTTTGCAAAACAACGGCCAAAAAGAAATCAATCACTTAAGATGGGACGGAGGGAATGTGTGACTAGAAATCTAACTAAATTTCTTCTACCTACATGTGATTTGAAACACAATTTTGGCTCCAATATATCTATCAATAGACAACACATATAGAAGAAATTTTCACTCAAGGTAATTGTCTATTGGAAGAAAAATATCTATATCAGCAATCATATCCATTGCAATAATTGAATTCTATATGCTTTACACGAATTTTCCAAGTAAAATCTGACTAAAGTAATACTCCCTCCGTTCCATAATAGATGACACACTTGGGAAATGGCATGGAATTTTAGGAGATGTTGTTTTGTATGTTGAGTGGAGAGAAAAAATAGTAATCCCTCCGTCCCTCAAGAATATGCACTCTTTCCTTTTTAGTCCATCCCACAAAAATATGCACTTTCTAATTTTGGAAAGTCTTTTCTTTTTAATGAGGTGAGAGTCATTCTCCACTAACAATACTTTATTTACTTTTTCTCTCTACATCTCTTAGTTCACCAATTTTACACTAAAACATGTGCCGACCCCAAAGTGCATATTCTTTGGGGACGGAGGGAGTAAATTTATATTAATGTGAGAGAGAATTTTTTTCGAAAAAGAAAATGTAACATCGTTTATGGGACAACTAAAAGGGAAAGTGTGACATATGGGGCAGGGGGAGTACTTTATATGTTCTGAAAATTGTGAAAATAGTTGCTATATGCATTTTCTTGCCATGTGTTTTAGAATTTATAAATCAACCTGAAGTATATTGATTGAATCATATGCTATATATTTTAGAGTGGTGCTAAATGGTCATATTATGGCCAGCCATAATAATAAAAAATATTAATAAAAATTGTGTAATTAATACTCATTTAATGAGATCAGCTGGCCTTGGAAGTACATGTTTTTTAAGACTATTGTACCCTTAAATAAATTCTTTGTAAAATATATTTATATGTACCCATACATCTAAAAATTAAAATAGTACATTCTTATTCAATCAACAATACGGCGGAAAACTGAGGGATGTAGAATTACTCTTTTGTTAATGTGTAGTGAAGAGTCGATGAAGAAGGGAAAGAGCGGGGATGGGAAAGAGTTCTTAGTAATTCAAAATAATGCACTAAAAATTATTTAATCTTCACATAATTTTCTATACGATTTTAATTTAATTATTCATTAAATTTGTTATTATACTAATTCTCAATTTTATTAAATAAATTTAAATAACATACATTTTGACCATGATAATTTAAAATACTTTAATTTGATATACAAGTAATTCATATTTACAGAGAATTGAATTTCAATATAAAAAATATACAAAAAAAACTAGTACTCCTCCGTAGTACATTAAGTACTTTTAAGTGAAATATGAGATTAACATTGAAAGTGAATTAAATCATTTGATATCCTAAATTAGTTGCGACACTTTTATGTAGTCTATAATTGAATGTAGTTGAATAATTGAATGTTTGAATTGGAAATTTCAATTATTCTTACAATTCGGTTGGTCATGGATCAATTTGAAATTTATTTAATCTTAAGTTTCAATTGAATAATTGAGATCAAATTAATTTGAACTAAAGATAAATGAATATTTAAATAGTAAAGAAATTTTATTTGATCTTAGGTTCCATTGAATAATTAGGATGTGAATTAATTTGAATTCAAAATAATTCTTAAAATTCATTCAGTAATTTAAATTATAATCATATAAAAGTAATACAAGTCACTTATGAATAAGTTAGTGGAATGTGAGTCTCACTTATATATATTAGTTTTATAAAAAAATGTGAGTGTAGTATGTTGTTGGGATGTGAGGTCTACTTACCATTTATGATAAAAGTGAAATAAGACTCTTATAGTGAGACAGACGAAAATGACAAAATATGACTTTAATTGTGGGATGTAAATATAGTGATGATATAACAATGTACTAATTAGTATATATACACGAATATATCATAATATGAAAATCAATAATTATGATATCAATCCATGAAATAAAATTAAAATACAAAATTATAAAATAATTGATATAATATTGAAATATTATTATATGTTAGTATTTTATAAGCTATAATATTCCACAATAATGTGTGTTATAATATAAAAGAATATTATTAATGTTATCAAGTTAGTATTATCTACATTACTGTTCTTGTCATTTTATAAGATATGGAGTACTTTATGGTGTTGTAAACAAATTATATTTTGATCAGAAATAAGAAAATAGAAAAAAGCATCCCAGATCAAAAATTTTCCGACGAACCAGATGTGTCAAACCACATTTGTAAAGGAAAGAGCAGGCGAGAGGGTTGTTGATTCATTTTAAAACTGTAAATTGTATTGAAACTAAATAAATAAAAAGTAAGCAGTAAAAAGATTTCAATAGGCAAGGTTTATTATGTAAAAACGCTACAGCACTAATAACTACACTTATCACTCTTATTATTTTAATACTTGTAATTACTATTATGTCCCTCTGTGGCCAGCCACATTATGGCCGCATAGCATTACTCTATATTTTATTACCTCCACCTATATTTCCTTCAAAATTTCACCTTCTCACTATTTTGTCTCGCTCTCCTCTCCGGCCTTTCTCTATTCACGTCTTCTCTGTTTCTTATTTTCTGTTTCTTATTTTTAATGCTTCTACACTGTAGTATTAATATCTGTTATTTTTCTGTTATACAATATGTGATTTTATATCTAACTATTCATTATAACAGATATTACATAATAATTACAACAAATATATATTCCACATTCAAGGTTTTACCATATGATTACTAACTATATTGTTAAAAATTTGTTCGGGTATTAATTTTCTTGGAATTATCATTTTATTTATATGTGTGTTTGTCATCACTGTATAATTCACTAGTGTTTTAAGTAATTGCTCCAATAGGTTATATTAAATGTCTAGTTAAGATTATAATAAGATGTTAAATAGATAGCAGTGAAAGTTATGGTTCTGGAGAAATGAGAACCCCAACATTCCGGTTAGATTAGCGAAGGAATTTTCACCACATTTAGATTCAGGGTCACTACTGACTTGGATGAGGTGTCAATCAGCTTCCGAATGTTTGGGGAGGAGATATCTATGAGTTTAGTTAAATGGACAGTGAGGCTACGGATGTGCATCCTGGAGGAAGCTATTGGTCCGGATTGGAGGTATAGAGAGAGAAGGTTACCAAAGAGGCATTTCTACTGTGATCCTCAAGTATAAGAGAAGGTGTTCCCCACTATTATCCATTGGGAGAAGCAAGTATCCCAGCAAGCAATGGAATAAAGGCAGGCAGAGCTAGAGAGGTCCATAGCGGAAATGGTGGATGAAAATCGGGAAACACAGAACCAAGTGACGAGGCTGGCAGATTTGATGGAGGGCTTCTTCAAGAAGTTCATAGAGATGAACACTGCGCATGAAGCTGGGACGAGTGCCTCGGTGAGCCGCGAGACTGAATCCCAAGGAACGGACGAGAAAGCAGATAAGTCCCAAGAGACCGAGGGGATGCTATTGACCAACCTGAACGTGTACCAGAGGGTAGCAACCACACCATGCTCTAGACTAAGGAGGAGCCAATGAAGGAGGTGACAGACCCGACTATCTGACCAGTTAGTTTTCTTTTATTTATTTTTTGGGTTAAGTGTGTTTATTTTTCCTAGGTGCTAGTAATGTGTAAACCCCTCATTCATAACACTTAGCCTATCCAATAGTCTAAGTGTGAGAAGATGGGGTTTACAACATTTGTGCATGTACAGATCGTTCGTTGTCTTTGATTTTCTGTAAGTCCCAATTCTTCTCCCACTTAGCCTATTGCATAGCCTAAGTGATACGACCCCACGTGGAGGACCCGTGACGAGGTCGACGACGAGACGGCTATGTGAGGGGCTCTGCGGGAGGAGTCCATTAAGAACGAGGAGCCAACGATGAGGATCATGTTGAAAAATGAGGGCTGAAAGCTTCCACCAGCCCGGGTGGATTTGATGCACCGTACCACCCGGACGGATGCTACTCGTTGGAGGAGTCGTGGCTAAGTTGTTCCACCCAGCCGGGTAGCCCCACTGCCACCGTCTAGGTGCCCCGTCGAAGGCGTGAAGGAGTCAGGAGACCTCACCCGACCGGGTGACTTGTGGTCGACCAGTCCACCCGGTAGGGTGACTCACAGAAGGAAGCCAGGGTACCAGGGCATTTCACCCGACCGGATGATTTAGTGCCCCTAAATTCCACCCGGCCAGGTATAGTGACGCAGGATAGATTTTGTTGGCCTTTTCCTTGATTTTTGGGCCTAAACAATAAATAACATTTTTTTCTCAGTTTATTCCTTAGTTGTTGATTGAAATTATATGCTTGAGAGATTTGTTGTTTTATTTTCCAATTCCTAGTTATAGGTTGCTTGAATCCATCAATTCTTAGTAAAGCATGGATCGAGTATAGGTATGCTTTGAGGATTGTGGTTACCTTGAAAATTTAGCTATGGATGCATGTTAGCATGGTGTAAGTGCTTTAGCTTATTCAATCAATGAAATTTTATTCCTTTTTCCACATTATCCATTGTTGATCTTTCTTGTTTTAGCTTAGATTCAATTATTCTTGTTGGATCTATGATTTGTCTTTGTTTGCTTTGATAAATTGAAAACCACACCAAATCAATCATCTTCAATTTGGGTTTTCCTTGAGAAATGGATCTCTCATTACATGGATCCATATCATTTGGTATCTTGAGCCTAGTACCCACTAGTTTCTGATCTTTCGTGCCTTTGAGTTTTTGTTCTTTTTTTAGCGTTTGTGTGTTTCATTGTTTTTGGACTATATGTGAATAATGAGCAGATGGATGGATCTATTGTTGTTGGATTGGGCTAAATTTTTGCATGATGAACCTTTGATGTGTTAGCTAATTACCCACAAAATTTCTACCAAAAACATCCCCGTTTGCCTATGGATCTGATCAATTAAATACATATACCAAATAGATTATTAGTTGAGTTGTAGTTTTTTTTAAGTTTATAGTAAAAAATAAATAAATTAATTTATCAAATTAAATGCAACTATTTATCTAATTTTATTTAATTTATTATGCCAAATTAATTTCTAAATAAATCAATCAAGTTTAATTTTTTGGAAATTTATCATAATATATATTAAATATTTTTTGTTGAAATTATTTTATAGACATTTATCAATATTATCATTTGTGCAATAAAAATATTACTCATTTTTATAAAATAATGATTATATTTGTCCCCAAATAATGGGTGACGATAATATTAAGCACTTCCTAGTTCATACTATTTATTATTTGAGAAGTCCGTCATCATGAACTGACTATTTCGTAGGATTATTGTTCCCACATAATGGGTGGCGATAATATTAGAAACTAGCTTCACAAAATTTGGCAAACCAATCGATGGAGACCATATACAAACGTAGTTCGTAATTATAGCTTAGATATTTTGATTATGGTTTTTCATTAACTATCCTTAGATATTTGTCCCCAAATAATGGGTGACGATAATATTAGGCACTTCCTAGTTCATACTATTTATTATTTGAGAAGTCCGCCATTATGAACTGACTATTTCGTAGGATTATTTGTCCCTACATAATGGGTGGCGATAATATAAGAAACTAGCTTCACAAAATTTGGCAAACCAATCGATGGAGACCATATACAAACGTAGTTCGTAATTATAGCTTAGATATTCTGATTATGGTTTTTCATTATCTATCTTTAGCCTTAAGGCAGAAAAGACTTAATTAATTTCTATTGGTATTTAATTGACTGGATAATTAAAACTTTTATTATCTTTTAATATCTTATTTAAGGAAGTCATATTAATTGGCTAAAATTTCATTCTTATTCATATCTTCTATAAGATGTATCTAAAATAAATTGAATTATTTATATCTTGTACGGACATGAATAATTAAACTTAAATTAATTCCTTGTTCAAGATTAGGAAGAGAATAATTATATTATTTAGAGGGGACATCTTTTTTAGTACATCAACTATCTCAATTGAGGAAATTTGGTCCGTAACATTTCATAATATCTTTGAGGTCTATTAACTATAAGTTAATATCAATTCAACTACTTTTTGGCTATTTCCAATATTTTCATGACCAAAGTACCCTTAAGGCCATGAAGGGCAATTCAATTTATTTATTCATCCACTTTTTTCTTTCTTCTAATTTATTTGGGATTAAGTTTAATAGATCTTATACTATTAGTATTAATATATATCATACCTTATTTGAATATTATGATATTACTTTCTAGTGCTAGTTAATACTTTTATATGATTATATTCTCAATTATTTAGATAAAACTAAGATAAATATTTTATTTTAATGAATCTCATAATTTTATTAAACTGAAAATTTAAGTTAATCATAATACATAATATATACTACATTGAAATAAAAATGTAATAAATTAGAAAAAATATAATTCACGAATAGTCAATGGAACAAATATGAGAACTATGAACAATTTTCATGATGTTGTAAATGGCCTAATGATAATATTATGACACGACATTGTGATATTAAACAATTGATAGCAACTATTGATTTTTTATTTAATTAAAATCATAGATTTAAATTAATCATATATTCAACTAAGAATGTCATTGTTTTTTTTATTAAATTGATTATTGATAATTTCAACTAATTTTTTTAGACTACAATTTCTACATAAGAGTAGATAAAATAAAACTGAGCTCTTTCAATTATTTAAGATTCTATTTATATTAATAAATTTTAATTTATTTTTAATCATCAATTTTGTATTGCACTTAAAAATAACATATTCTTTGTATAGCTTTAAGATTGAAAAATTAATATTCCATCTAATAAATTGAACTTTTATATACAAATATTGTATAAGTATAATGTTTACATGTATTTATATCTAAGTTATTTCATTATTAATATTAAATATAGTACAATGATTTAAAATATTACAGATAAGTAAAACTAAACGTAAATAATTAATAGTAATAGAGTATTAATATTATTAAGATATTTTTATTTTGAAATTAAAATTAGATGGAACATATTTTTTGGTACATCAACTATCCCAAATTACATACTTTAATGAAAATGAGAGGGTAAATAGATTGAATTGCTCTCATTGGCCTTAAGGGTACTTTGGTTATGGAAATATTAGAAATAGTAAAAAAGTAGTTGAATTGATATTGACTTATAGTTGATGGACCTTAAAAGATATAATGAAATATTACGGACTAAATTTTCTCATTTGGGATAGTTGATGTACTTAAAAGATGTTCTCTCTATTATTTAATGTATTCATACATATCTATCCTTATTAGAATTCCAAATACATAATATTTAGGAAACTATTAAATTATTCTTGTCCATATCATCTAGGAATAAATAAAATATATTTATTTCCATAGATATAGTCAATAATTAAAATATTCCTAAAATCTTGGAAAATCTTTCCATAAATATATTTTGACATTAAATAATAATATTTTAATGATTTCTTTTAATTTCAAGAATTAAAAAATCATAAAAATAATATTTTCATCGTTATCTTGTCGATCGAGGTTCGCACGAATCGACGACGACGAAAATCCGACGAGTTCATCGTCGGAACCCGACGCGCACAGCGTCTTGGCAAGTGGCGCACACGTCGTGCACCAGTTCTCGGCCAACCGTGGCTCGTCGTGTCGGCACGTCGGGTGGGGAAGAGCCTGAACAACGACAGTAGACTTCATATAGAATAAGGACTTAAAGAACATAGAGCTCAATAGCACACATTTGTTGTTTCCCCCTAGGGATTAATAAGTTTAGCGGCTTGGGTATAGTACGTACACATTAATAACAACGTATAAACTGATATGTATAATGCACCGAATGGGAACTATTACATCGACTATATAATGCACAATAAGTGAATTGCAATGTATATGAATAAGATGTGTCGTGTTTCGATGTTTGGCACACGTTTGTTGTTTCCCCGAAGGGTTTAATAAGTCTAGGGGCTAGGGTATAGTACGTACACATTAAGATGTGCCGTGTTTCGATGTTTGGCACACGTTTCTTGTTTCCCCTAAGGGTTTAATAAGTGTAGGGGCTAGGGTATAGTACATACACATTAATAAAAACATATAAACCGATACGAATAATGCACCGAATGGAAACGACTGATGCTTGTTATTGACTATATAATGCACAATATGTGAACTGCAATGTATACGAATAAGATGTGTCGTGTTTCGATGTTTGGCACACGTTTGTTGTTTCCCCTAAGGGTTTAATAAGCCTAGGGGCTAGGGTATAGTACGTACACATTAAGATGTGCCGTGTTTTGATATTTGGCACACGTTTGTTGTTTCCCCTAAGGGTTTAATAAGTGTAGGGGCTAGGGTACAGTACATACACATTAATAAAAACGTATAAACCGATACGAATAATGCACCGAATGATAACGACTAATGCTTGTTATTGACTATATAATGGACAATATGTGAACTGCAATGTATACGAATAAGATGTGTCATGGTTCGATGTTTGGCACACGTTTGTTGTTTCCCCTAAGGGTTTAATAAGTCTTGGGGCTAGGGTATAGTATGTACACATTAAGATGTGCCGTGTTTCGATGTTTGACACACATTTGTTGTTTCTCCCAAGGGTTTAATAAGTCTAGGGGCTAGGGTATAGTACGTACACATTAATAACATCGTATAAACCGATATGTATAATGCACCGAATGGGAACTATTAATGCATATTATGGACTATATAATGCACAATAAGTGAATTGCAATGTATACGAATAAGATGTGCCGTGTTTCGATGTTTGGCACACGTTTGTTATTTCCCCTAAGGGTTTAATAAGTCTAGGGGCTAGGGTATAGGATGTACACATTAAGATGTGCCGTGTTTCGATGTTTGGCACACATTTGTTGTTCCCCCAAGGGATTAATGAGTCTAGGGGCTAGGGTATAGTACGTATACATTAATAACAACGTATAAACCGATATGTATAATGCACCGAATGGGAACTATTAATGCATACCATTGACTATATAATGCACAATAAGTGAATTGCAATGTATACGAATAAGATGTGCCGTGTTTCGATGTTTGGCACACGTTGTCTCCCTAAGGGTTTAATAAGCCTAGGGGCTAGGGTATAGTACGTACACATTAATAATAACGTTTAAAAATAGCACGTGTTTGAGTTATACATAATTAACGTATTACGTAATGTACATATTATAAATAGTAAAATTATTCTTAGGTGCATTTAAGTGTCAGAACATGACATACCATGTATGCATTTGTTGATTCCTTTTTTTTTGTACAGTGTTGGTTGTACCTGAATGTTCTCCGGAGTTGAAGTCTCTTGGTGGTCGGAAATTCCAAACCTGGGAACTGTCCATTGCTTAAAGAAATGGGGATGGAGAAAGATACGCTGAAGGGTAAAAGGCCAACTTGACTTAGCTTCGATAAACAGAACAATAATGATTTTTTTGTGTGTCTTAGTCGTATTGTTATTCGAATGGTTGTCATAATTATCCAAGTATCAACTTCTTGTTTCTTGCACTAGATCACCTTTTTTGTTCGTTATTGGATTCTATAACACTGAATTACTCTATATAACTGTGAGGTTAACTCATTGAAGTACTCATCAGCCCGGTTGATAGTTCGTATTCCCTACAACACTCAAAATAATGATAATTTCTTGATAAATAATGTAACGTTTTAATAAAAAAATGCACATATCTGATGATCGCAGTGGTAGATAACTACTTTAATCTCCTAATTACAAATGTACTTAAGAAACAATAACACACACGCATGATAATTTATATCAAACCAATTCACTCATATACACCATAATTCTAAAAATGCATAATATATTGCAAATAATAACAATTTAATTACACATAATGCACAACTTAAAAACGTAATGCACATTGTATATTGCTGAATAATGATAATTTCTCGATGAATAATGAAAGGTTTATTTGAAATAATGCACATGTCCATATCCCTTAGCTACATCCACTTTTGACAAACAATGTATCACATAACATAAATATGCAAAGTATTGGCTAATCTCCAAATTACGAAATTACCAAAAAAAGTAAACAACAGATCCGTTATCCCTTTTCTGTCGTGGATTCAACTGCTTCAAGCAGTTAATTAAACAACAGATCCGTTATCCCTTGTTGGTGTTTCGGCTCCCCCTGATTTCCAGACGTACTAGGGCCTATCTCGGCCAACCTATCCCTGATTGTTTTTGCCAGAGCAACGGGAATAACGTCATCGAGGGCATCGTCTATGTCGACTCTAAGCTGCTTCTCTGATATGGACCAAACAACATAACACATCAAAAAATTATCACTAAATCAAAAGACAACATGATACGAGCTTCATAAGGATTAATCCATATTTCAAAACAAATAATGCTTAAGTCATAACAAATAATGCACATAAACTTGACCCATAATGCGTAAGACAAAGCACATAATGCACACAACATTAAATAATTATCAATTTAATCAAGTACACACTATCTATGATGTAATTACAGATACAACTTACCTTTGATAATGCACAATATACTTCACATAATGTAAATATCATGATACATAATGCAATCTCTAAACCAAAAAATGCACATGTATTACACACTAAGTTTATTAAAACATATAAAGGATACCACTCAAAATGCACAATATATCTCATAATGCCTAATATACAAAATACATCTCATAATGCCTAATATACTCCAAATAATGACAATAACCTGCTACATAATGCACTGCCTAAACCAAATAATGCACATATGTAATCTTCACTGAGTTGATTAACCAATATACAAAATACATCTCATAATGCCTAATATACTCCAAATAATGACAATAACCAGCTACGTAATGCACTGCCTTAACCAAATAATGCACATATATAATCTTCTCTTAGTTGATTAACCCATATACACAATATCAGAAAGAAAACCTATAAGAGACACGAATCCAGGAGTTTACACCCAAAACATTGCCTATCCGTCAGATACAGAGAAACCCATGAACAATCAACTCCATATTTCTGATTTATCAAAGGCATGACATAATTGAAGTTCCAATCTATGATTTTTCGTCTATAGAAAATCAGTACAAAAATTCCAGGAATCCCTTTTCAAACATACCTAGGTGATTGTTTGAATAGAACATAAATCGTGTAGCCGGATTGGGTTCGATGTAGGGTGGGTGACTGCCGTCAAATTTGTGCAATGCTTCCGAATCTCCAAGTGGCGGTTGTAGCTAGGGTTTCTGCGAGTGGAGAATGTGGAGAGAGTGGAGAGTGATGAGAGAGTATTGAATGTGAGTGAATGAAAAGACGGAAGGTTTCAAATCCCTTCAAAATCGGACATGCCAAAATATGGCAGTTCAATGTAACTATGATTTGTCTATATTACCCTCATAATGCATACAGATAAGCTGTATAATGCAACACGGAAGCAGAATCGTAGAATCAATCTCGGCCATTGATTTATAAGATCTAACGACTAATAATGAGAAGAACAAAGGATCTAAGGGATGAATAGGAGAATAATGCTCCCCTATATATATATATATATATGGTTTTGATCTATGCAAAACTAGATTTAAATACAGAAACACAGAACAATATCATACGTAGGGCACTTTTAGGTCATAGTTAGTTAATTTTTAGGTCATGCTAACAAAGCATGACCTAAAATGATCTTAACATGACATTAAATCCAAATATTATAATATGACCTAAAATTGCTTAATTATGACCTTCCGTGTTTTTGGTTAATTATTGACCATTAGATCATCTAATCCTAGGGCCAAAATTTGGGCTGTATTTCTGGATTTAAATGCATTTTTATTTGGGCTGTATATATATATATACATATAGGATTGTGATCAAGGTAGAACCATTCTTAAACGTAGAACCATTCTTAAACGTAGAACAAATGCCAAACGGAGGTCGTTAGATCTTTTAATCCAATGGTGTTGATTTGCACAACAACTTCCCATTACAACCAAAACTATTATTAATGGGTGAATGCAGATAAGTAAAAAAATAAAGCATGCATGGACTCTTCTTCGTTTCATTCATTCTTCTATCAACATGTGAGTTTTTTCACATGTTGAGTCCGGAATGTCGTGAAAACATAGTCTAATATGTATGATTTTTAATCTTAACCGTCATTTTTTCCTCATCCAATGAATAAAATATGTAGAGTTCTAGGTTCTACACTTAAGAATGGTTCTATCTTTAACGCAACCCTATATATATATATATATATATATATAGGATTTTCATCTACCATAATAAGTCCCTAAGTATAGAAATACAGACCATATATGGACCGTTAGATTTGGAGATTAATGGCGACGATTTGGAATGACTCCTCGTTTTTGTTGGGTCATAATAAGATGGATTTGTGTCATGTGAGGGGTAAATTAGGAATAAAAAAAATTAGGAACCGTCGTTCCATTTTTTAAGTGCGGGTTAATTGGGAGTCATTACTCCACACGCTAAACTCTTCCACTTTCCCTCAAATCTTCTTCTTCTTCCACAAAATCAAGAAAATCCCTACCTCCACACAAAGCGGCTACTCCACAAAATCAGCTACTCTACAAAAACCCTCATCCTAATTTTCGATTCTGAAATCGATGAGGAGGGTGAACCAAAAGCCTACTTCAACAATGGTCGACACTTGAGCTTCTAGATCGGCGAGGCATGACGGAAAAGGTTAGTAAGATTTCGTACAGCGATTGACTTAAAATTGATAAAATCTGGCAAAGTTTTCACTTCAATTGGTTGGATGTCACGTAGTGTATCAGAGAATGACGGTGATGAAGAAGATACTGCCGATCCCAAAAGCACTGAAAGGATGTTTAGATTACCACTATTTTAATGAAACGATGTTTAGAGCATGAACAACCTTAACTAGAGGAGATATCAAACTCAATGGCATTGTCCAATGTTGGGAAGCTACGGCCAACAAATGGTTTAAGCTCTACAGGGCATTCTGGTGTATTTAAATCTGTAATAATTCTTAATTAGAACACTCCTAAAAACTAACGATGAAGTAAAGACAAGTTTCCATCTACTGGATTTAGAATGATAATATGTCATAATAAAGACAAATCGCGGCATACAACGCGTACAAACTATTTTCCATGAAAATGGGGCATACTAAATACAAATTGAAGCATAGCAGAAAAATCAATATGATAATATAGGTGAAAAGATTCATAAAACAGAAGACAGTGACAATCATAGATACAAAAATATGAATCGGAGCATAACAAACAAATGAAAATAAAAAACATAACCATAACCTGTATTCTCAAGAATGAAGTATGATTGATTATCTACGTGCGAAGTAGAATGTGTGCCGGATTCCATTTTTGGAGTTAGGATACGGAAATCTATACAAAGCAAAAAACAATGGGTTTTGTTATCAAAACATTGAACAAAAACAATGAAGATTCATAAACTAGAATTGTAGGTTACGATTCTGACCGCCGGCTGAAATGAAAAATGATATGAGAAACGATGACAATATATGTGGGATCTGCCAACGACGATGGTGTAGAATTGAAAATGGAACAGATTGATCTGGAACACGACAATGACGAAATTTGGAAACTAATTGCTCAAGAATAATAAATCTCCTTGGAATTAAGTTTAATGGAAGATGAATGGAAGATCGTGTGAAGAATATAGACGATATGAAGGAGTTGAAGTTATGGAATGTTGATTCATCACTCACGCAGATGATTTGTTAGTGAGAGGCAACATTATAGGATTTTCCATAACAGCCTAGATGATATGACATAAGTAACCTTATAGGATTATTAGTGATTAAAATAATAATATTTCAGAAATTTATCTAGCCATTAGATATTCTAATTTTAAGATGATCTCACCTAATCCTATGGTTGACATTCGGCCTTTATTTCTTGATTTAAAGGGATTCTTGTTTTGATCAAAATCCTATATATATATATATAGTGGGGAACATTGAGGTCCTATTGCCCCCTTAGTGTTAAGTTCCTACTCAATATCAACCATTAGATTGATGGAATGGACGGACTAGATTAAGAGGAGATATGTGATTCCGTGTTGCATTATTAGTTCAATTTTGTACATTATAAGGGTATAACTGTAAACAAACAGGGGATTCCACACGTTTCAAAATGGAAGGCGTGATAATTCAGCGGGATATTCATTGAAACCGATTGACCTTCCATCCAATCACTCTCTCTCACACACACAATACCTCTCTTATCCCTTAACCCATGATCAAAACCCTTTCTCTCTCATTTCTAAACCCTAGCCGCTGCAAAATCGGACAAACTTCACTGGAAAATTCTATTTCTGCCGGATTAACGCCCTTTGTTCGACGCAGCAACGTTTTAATCGGTGGAAGATTTGCAATCGACAACAAGGTAGGGTTCCAAAGTTTCAATTTTCGGTAATAGAGCAGTCCCTAAGTCGATTTTAGCCGTAAAAATACCATAAAGTCGACGATTCAGAGTTTTCTACTAAACGCGGTCACTATTTTGGCAAACATTTGGTCGATTTGATTGGTAAATCATAACAACTTGTTCATTTGTTGTAGGTTTCTTTTCATTATTCAGCCCTTTTAGTTCAGTGTTGCTTTAGATGTGTGTATTGGTCGATTTTAGTTATCCGACACACTCTTATGATTTTTTAAGATATGCTGTTGATTTTTCTACAAAGCATGAAATCGTGTGCATTTTTGTTAGGGTTCTGTCTATTATTGAAGTTTAGGTAAGTAATATTTACAATTGTGTATTGGGCGATTTGGTAGAGAAAATCTTATCCGGTTTTGATTTTTGGTTCGTCTCACAAATCCAGAATGACGAAAAGAGGCCGACCTTTCAAAAGCTAACCCACCCAGACTGCAGGTGAGCAATCTCTTGCATTTGCCTTTTTAATTCTTGGAGTATTTGTACATTATTGTAGGGAGTGGTGTACATTATGTTTTTTGTTTGAAGTTACATCAATCGGTTTCATAAAATGCCTGTAATTGAGTGAATGTTATATTCATTTGTGCATTATTTGCTGTCATTTGTACATTATTGTAGAGAGTGGTGTACATTATGTTTTTGTTTTAAATTACATCAATCGGTTTCGTAAAAGGTCAATGGTTGAGATAATGTTATATTCTTTTAAAAAAAAAAAATTAACTCCTATATAAGGAAGGAAATCACAAATAAAATCTTATACTATAGATAGGAGGAAATTACAACTGATGTCAAGAGGGCTCGAACTCGGCACCTCATGCAATAATGTCTAAGCTCCTTACCGCTAGGACAAAGGCTCTGGACTTGAGATAATGTTATATTCATTCGTGCATTATTTGCTTCCTTTTGTACATTATACAGTTAGTAGTGTGCATTATATAATATGAATGCGATACATTATTGATTTTTGGACAGCAGCCAAGCAGCCTAGGTTAGACATTGACGAAGAAGTGGATGATGTTCTTCCAATTGCGATTGCGCAAAAGTTCAGGGAGAGATTGGCTGAGCAAAGGGCCGAGACGAGTACCTCTCATGAAGACGCAAAGAAAAGGAAGCCGGGGGGGGAAGTAAGTCGACCGTCTCTACTGTCGACGGACCCCAACCGAGTTCCTGAACTATTTAAAAAGCCGAACTCCACGGCAGAAGGAAGTCGTTCATGAACTGGGTTTCAGAGATATCCTCCATTTCAACATAAAGGAGATTCCGGGATACATAGCCGACTTGTGGTGGATGATGTTTTTGATAACTCATGTTGGAAGGGAAAATAGTTGACTTGTGTCTTGGTCTGTTTTGAACAATATCTAGTGTGCTGAACTTCTTGCAAACAGAATAATATTTTGGTACTAGTGTATGATGCCATTAACACAAAACATATAATGGATGTAAAGTACCGAATAATGTCACGTTACTGCTTAATAATGTAAAAAAATGAAGAAAATAATGTAGAACAAGTTAACTGGATTTTAATATTAATGTACAACAAAATGAATAGAAATTGTATAATGGATGTAATTAACCGAATAATAATGTACAGTAAGTTAAGTCCTTGAATGTGCTTATTAATGAACTGTACTGGAATAATAATGTACAGTAAGTTAAGTCCTTGTGAACAATAATGAACAACTTCATGAATAATAATAATGTACGTTAACAGTTTAATAATGCAATGTTATTAATATAATGTACAGAATGTGTCTAATAATGAACTATACTCGAATAATTGTGTACAATAAGTTAGGTGATTGTAAACAATAATGTACAACTTCATTAATAATAATGTACATTAACATATTAAAAATGTAAAATTATTATGCATAAAATTTTGACAGGGGTAGGACTAATAAGCCTAAGACAACGAATTGAATAATAAGACTAAACCGAAAAACAAAATACATCAACATTTCCTTCAGTACCTTAAAGGTAAGTGTGGGGCCTATATTAAGCGTGGAACAATCAAGAATGAATTTGTGATGTATATCATCCAACTTTCGATTAAGTGCCATAAAATGTTGATGCTCTAACTCAACCATATAATGGTTATGAACCTCGTTGAACTCCTGAATAATATAACTTGGAAGTCCTCATTCGGAGAAGAACTTGAATGATATACTCGCTTTACAACCACAACGCTTGGATAACCGTCTGCGTTTCATAGAAAAACCAGAACGTGCATTCAATTGGTCATCCTCGTTCGACTTGTTGCTGCCTTCCCTATTGCATACAACATAATACCTAGTGGTAACACCGTCCGTCTTCTTCATTCCTTGTTTGCGTGTATCAAAACCAACAGCGCGAGCATATACATCGTAAAATGCGAAAGCAAAATCTATGATAGACAAAGACGTCTATGATTTGTCCATCCTACCCGAAGGCTGTACTGCCATTGGGAATAAGTGGATATATAAACGTAAACGTGGACCCGATGGACGAGTTAAAGTCTTAAGGCAAGACTAGTGGCCAAGGGGTATACCCAAAAGGAAGGTGTCGATTACGACGAGACTTTCTTCCCGGTGGACATGCTCAAATCGATCCGGATACTATTGTCTATTGCAGCTTATATGGATTGGGATGTATGGCAGATGGACGTTAAGACTGCGTTTCTGAACGGCGGTCTTGAGGAGACCATCTTCATGGAACAACCCGAGGGATATGCCATAAAGGGCAAGGAACACATGGTTTGGAAGCTTAAGAAGACTATCTATGGCCTTAAGCAAGCATCTAGATCGTGGAACCAGTGTTTCAATCAAACTGTTCGCAAGTTTAGATTCAAAAAGTGCCCAAATGAAAGCTGCGTGTATAAGAAGGTTGAAAAGGGGAATGTAGTGTTCTTAGTTTTATATGTAGATGACATTCTTCTAATTGGAAACAATAAAAAGATGTTGTCATCGGTAAGAACTTGGTTGTCAAACCAGTTCGAGATGAAGGATATGGGAGACGTGGGACACATCCTCGGGATCAAGGTTCTTCGGAATCGAGAAAAGAAGATGTTGTGCTTATCTCAAGAACCTTACATCAACACAGTACTTAGCCGTTTTAGCATGCAGGACGCTGGAAGGACTTGGAAAGAGGTCGAAAACACGAATAGAATGCAGATCAAGTTATATGGAATGATAACCGAACCGATTGGATCAGTTAGCAAATGTCGTTGCCACTTAATCAATGCAATCTAGCTCTCGCCCTTCCGCCTTGCCAAAGTAATTAATAACTCTCAATTTTGCACAACTTTAACAGTAAAGCGGCAAGTTCGGGGTCGATCCCACAGAGAAGTTGGTGTGTCGAGTGTGTGAGTAGTGAACAAGGGGGTTGGCTGCTACCACGCTTTAACTTGGGAGTTTTTAACTACTGGTTTTAATCTAGACATAATTAAACTAGCTAGCTTGATCAATGGAAATTTAACTACTGGATCAAGTGAATTGCAGGTAATAACAGAAAAGTAAATGCGCGGATTAAAAGCGAAAATAACTTTGATTAAACTAAAAGTTGAGTACAACGTAAAATTTAAACTAAGCTAACACTTTGGAATCTAAGAAAGCGGTAAAAACTGAGAAAAATCTCAGCGGGAAACTTAAGATAACGCTAACAGAAATGAGTATTCTGCAGCGCTCCCTTTCGGTCGCCCTTTAAACTAAGCTATCTAACTAAGCTAGAGAGCTGAACTAAACTAAGCTACAGAGCTGAACTAAACTAAGCTAGAGAGCTGAGCTATGCTAAATAACTAAACTAAGCTAAACTAGATAAGTCTCGGATGCCTTCTTGTGGTGGCACACCCTCTATTTATAAGCTCGATTCGGCCGCCAGCTGGATAACGATCTTGACAGGGAATATTCGCTCATTCTGAGAGTGAGTGACTCATTGATTGCTACGTGTTGTTCTTCTAGAATGACGACGCTTTTTGGTAACAGATTCGTGACTCAGCTCCATCCTTGCGTCTCATATTCCAGCGCGTGTCCCCTTCTAGAACGTCGTCCTTGATAACAGAATGGTGCGCTATATCCAGCTCATTTCCTCACGTGTTCTTCTTCTAGAAGCCAGCGGTCCCCACCTAACTGCTTGATCGCTCCCCCTTGATCAACTCCCCCGATTCTTGGCCTTTTATCGCCTTTTGTACCTGCTTGATCAGTTCGGCCTTGCTGCCTTGGTTAAGTGGTATTTCTGCACATTTAACACTTGTTTTGCTCGATAAACCGATCAAGTAAGATGTATTTCACCCTTAAACCGATGCATGAAATGAGCCTTATCAGACGCCAAGAAATTGTTCTTACCTTTTAGACACGACATTCATTTATCTCAAGAGATGTGCCCCAAAACGCCGTCTGAGATACAAGAAATGAGAAGGATTCCATATGCTTCAGCAGTTGGAAGTATCATGTATGCTATGCTTTGTACGAGACCTGATATTTGCTTTGTTGTTGGCATGGTGGCAAGATATCAGTCGAATCCGGGCCAAGGACATTTTAGTGCCTTAAAGAACATACTCAAGTACCTTAAACGGACTAAGGACTATGCTCTAATTTACAAAGCAGCCGAGCTCTGTCCTTTGGGATATACTGACTCAGACTTTCAAGCTGATCAGGACTTGACAAAATCTACTTCAGGATATGTGTTCACCTTAGGAGGTGCAGCCGTAATTTGGAAGAGTGTGAAGCAGAAATGCATCGCGGACTCGACCATGGAAGCCGAGTATGTGGCCGTTTCGGAGGCTGCAAAAGAGGCAGTATGGTTCAAGAACTTCCTTATGGATTTAGGTGTGGTTTCGAATCTGCTCAAGAGCATCACTATTTATTGTGACGATTCTGGTGTTGTGGCAAACTCGAAAGAACCAAGAGCTCACAAAGCGAGCAAACACATAGAGCGGAAGTATCATATCATTAGAGATATAGTGCAGAGAGGAGACATACAAGTGGTCAAGATTGCGTCAGAGAACAACCTGGCAGATCATTTTACAAAGGCATTGACGGTGAAACCGTTCGAACGCCTCATTGAAGGGATGGGAGTTCGACTCATTCAAGACCTCAACTCGCTTTCAGTATAAGTGGGATAAATTTTAGACGTGTGCACTACCATTTTGTATACTCAAAAGTTGTTTTGATTATAAGTGGGAGATTGTTAGGGTTTGTATACTAGAAATCACCTTTCGATTGATTAAATACTGTAAAACTCTAATTATTATTTTCCAATGAATGCAACAGATTATTTTTGTCATAATGTTGTTATGTTTTACATTTAATGGATGTTTATTGCATATTTAAATGTATAAGCAAACGTAACAAAGTCTAAGTCTTTGTTTTAGTAGACCGGCTGTGGGCGTCGTCCAATTTAAGGTAACACAGTTAGTTCTGAACAAAGAAAAATAAGAATTTCACAACGTAGATAGGCGTAGACTACTTATCGTGAAAGGTTGCAATGTCAGTCCGATTATTTCTAAGCCTTATTGAAATAAGATGACGTTGGTGTGGTATAACACTGAATTGGATCTATCCGTAGGGACCACTCCCTCATCATCCCCGGCGCGAGTGAACAATCCCATCCGTAGGGACCACTCCCTGATTCTCATCTCGTGCTCCTCAGTAAACAGCCGGAAGGTGATCGAGTCCGCGTCAAGATCGGTGGTGGGTTTCAGCCTGAATGTCGAGAAAAACTCCCGTGCTAACGCCGTTGGCACCTCCGCAGTGCTATGTTTCAAGAGCCAATCGAACCCAATGGCACCAATATATTGACGGAACTGTTCGTCTGAGTCAATCTCCCGCAACTCTTGCGGATCGTACCGTTTCACCAGCTTACCACTACCGTTTCGCTCCTTGTAGGTTGCTGCCCTTTTTGAATCATCAAACTTCCCCATTGCTTCAAGCAACCCTTTTGTCAACCAAACCTCCGCCGGCTCGAAATTTAACACTTCCTCTTGCTCTTCCATCGCTTCATCCTCGGACTCACTAGCCGGGTTAGGGTCGACCTATTCCTTAGCGTAAGGAACCTTTGTTGGGGCAGGAAGTGGAGTTTCAACAGCTTTGTCCGTTGCGGTCTTTCGGGACTTCTTGGTCTTGGAGGTAGCCGCATGCTTTCCTTTCCTTTTACGTTCCGGAGCTAGGCGGCGTTCTTCTGCCTCATCCTCCTCCCTGCTAGACCCAAGGACCTGCTCCTCTTGTCCGCCCTCTGTACCCGGGGCTAGGCACTCTTCCTCTGCTGTAGGTCGGGTGAGATCATCAATCTCATCCCTCAAGCTCCTTCTGGCCCTAAGCCTGGCCTCCCTCTGATCCACCGGTGAGTCTTTACCCTCTTGACCCTCCACCAGATCTACCACTAATTTTAGCCCACCTTCCTCGGGCTCTGAAATTTCATCAAGAACGGGGGCCTCTCCCCCCCTCAGACAAACTAGGGCCCCCCTCAATATAAACAGGGGTTTCCCCCTCAACAACCAACTGATAAAAAACAAAGGGCTTTACCGCCCACAAATTTCTCTGGGGTTTCCCCCTCAGCAACTAATCTGTCAACTACAGGGGTTCCCCCCTCCAAATCACCAACGACATTAGGGTTTTCCCCCTCTATTTCTACTCCTTCAGTAACAGGGGTTTCTCCCTCAACAACACCCTCTGTAGAAACATGGGTTACCCCCTCAACAACCCGTGCCGTCCTCTGGTCACCAACCGCCAAGCGCTTGAGTTCCACGGCCAGAGCGCCCTCGTCCTCCTGTTCCTCGCCTACCGCTGCGTCTCTCTCCGGCGTGCTGGTAGTCGGATCGGCTTCTGCATGTAGAATTGCGGGTTGGGCCGTCGAATCTTCAAGAATCGTCCGCGGTGGTGGCGCTGCGGTTGTTGCTGCGAAAGGTCTGGCCTTTTCCATCATCACCGAGAAGAGGGTGAAGGCCTTCATCGCCTCCTCTGCACTATCAAACTTGCTTGTTAAATCCACCATAAACGCCGCCGCATCGGAACCTGCGGTGGTGGTGGGGTTCCCTGTTTCCGATGTGTTCTCCATGATCTGAATCTGCAAATTTCACAAGAACTTGGGGAAAATTTTCGATTAGGGTTAGATAGAATGTGGGTATTGCGAGAGAAAAGATTTTGGGGAGATTTTAGAGTTAGAGAGAGAGTGTTCGGTTTTTAGAGATTGGAAAATAAAAAGAATGAGGAAAAGTTGGTATTTTAGGTAAGGATAGGGAACGGTTGCAGGACGTTTGCAGGCGTGATGTAAGCAACCGTACGCCTCCCCATAAAGATGAAATTCAAATTTTGAAACTCTTACCACTTCCCTCCCAAATTTCTGGTCCGAAAATCTCTCCACCCCCATGTAAATGCTATTCTCCGCGATACCACCCTTAGGAAAAACAACCAAATGAAATGCCAGACTCCCAGGTCAAGGATTCATTATGAGACAAAACAATTTCCCTAAGAAGTCTGGTGTTTCAAAAATATTTTTGGAAAATTAGATTTTTTTCTTTGTTTGGTAATTTTTTACTTTTGAAAAGCAATTAAATTATTTACACTTTCAATTGAGTACTCTCGAGATCCCCTGGCTGTGTGTATAGATTAAAAATGCATTCCCATTTACCTAATCCAGGAATTCGTCGAGAGCACTTACTTACTAGACCGATTTGGCGATAATAGAGAGTGCGTGTAGTGGCATTTTCTCCACCACACACAACTCCGAATTATCCCTAAAAACTTTCACTTGATGACCATTAACAAGGAAAGGAGTAGAGTTTGAGGCACTTCCCTGGATTTCCACAGCTCCATTCGCTCGAAGGCCAACAATAGTGTATGGCCCAATCCACTTGGACTTCAGCTTCCCAGGCATCAGCTTGAGCCTGGATTGGAAAAGAAGGACCTTCTGGCCCACTTGTAGTTCCTTGACCCGGAGGTTTTTGTCATGCCAAAGCTTCGTCTTCTCCTTATACCACATCGCAGACTCATACGACTCAAGCCTTAACTCCTCCAGCTCCTGAAGTTGCAGTTTCCTCTCTTCCTTACAAGCATGGGGTCTCATATTAATCTCCTTTACCGCTCAATATGCTTTGTGCTCCACTCCCACGGGCAGATGGCACATCTTGCCAAACACCAGCATGTAGGGAGACATTCCAATAGGCATTTTGTATGCTGTCTTGTAAGCCCACAATGCATCACCGAGCCTCTTGCTCCAATCATTCCTTGACGGATTCACCGTCTTCTCCAATATTGCCTTGATCTCCCGGTTTGAGATCTCTGCCTGTCCATTAGACTGACGATGATACGGGGTAGAAAGCCTGTGGTGGACTCCGTATTTCCTCATCAGAGCTTCTATGGTTCGGTTACGGAAATGCATCCCTTGGTCAGATATAATAGCTCGGGGCACACCGTACCTGTTGAAAATGTTAGCTCTAAGAAACTTAGCCACCTCATTGGCTTCACAAGAAGTGGTTGCTTTGGCTTCTATCCACTTTGAAACATAATCCAGGGCCACAAGAATATACGTATTCCCGTACGAAGATGGGAATGGACCCATGAAATCCATCCCCCAGACGTCAAAGATTTCGCAGATGATTACTGGGACTTGCGGCATCTCATCTCTCCTTGAAATTCCTCCAGTTTTCTGGCATCTCTCACAGTTTTGACAAAATTCAAAAGAGTCCTTGTGTAATGTAGGCCAATAAAATCCACTGTCTAGGACTTTCCTCGCAGTCTTCCTTGGCCCAAAATGACCTCCACACGCCAACGCATGGCAATGATTAAGCACATCCCTCTGCTCCCATTAGGGGATACATCTCCTGATTACCTGGTCAGCTCCCATCCTCCATAAGTAAGGATCGTCCCATAAATAATACGTAGCCTCGCTTTTTAGCTTCATCTTCTGGGCCCGGGAAATTTCTTGTGAACTGGGCACCTCTCATGTGACCAAGTAATTTGTCAGGTCTGCGAACCATAGTTTAGCGTTCAGCTGACACTTCTCTTTCTCAGCATCTCCTGGACCTGTTACCGCCATTATCATTTCCCAACTGATAGGTCTAGGAAATTTTCCTATGTAGTACAGATGTTCCTCCGGGAATGCGTCGGGTATAGCTTCCTCAGTTTCTCCCTGGAAAATTTGACTCAGATGGTCAGCCACTTTATTCTCTGTCCCCTTCTTGTCTCTCACTTCCCAATCAAATTCTTGCAAGAGTAACACCCAACGGATTAGCCTTGGCTTGGATTCTTTCTTCGCCAACAAGTACTTGATAGCCGCGTGGTCTGTAAAAACTATCATTCTCGACCCCAGTAAGTATGGCTGAAATTTCTCAAATGAATACACGACTGCCAGCATTTCCTTTTCCGTGGTGTCGTAGTTTTTCTAGGCCTGGTTGAAGCATAGAAGATTACATAACTTTTTTCATCAATCTTTTTGACCTAGTACCGCCCCACTGCGAAATCGCTTGCATCACACATTATCTCAAACGGCTGACTCCAGTCGGGTGCCCTGATGATAGGGGCAGACACTAGCTTATCTTTCAATAATTGAAAAGCCTTCTTACACTCTTCGTCGAAGACGAAATCAACATCATTGTGCAACAAGTGGGTGAGCGGCTGAGCAATCTTCGCGAAGTCCTTTATTATCTTCTTTAAAAACCTGCATGCCCTAGGAATCCCCTGACTTCTTTTTGATTCGCAGGGTAAGGCAATTTCGAAATCACATCGACCTTTGCTTGGTCCACCTGTATGCCTTTTTCCGAGACTACATGCCCCAAGACGATTCCCTCGGGTACCATGAAGTGACATTTTTGGAAGTTAAGAACCAAATTCTTTTCCTAGCATCTCCTCAATACTACGTTCAGA
The DNA here is from genome assembly GCF_004379255.2 of Salvia splendens. Taxonomy (NCBI): domain Eukaryota; kingdom Viridiplantae; phylum Streptophyta; class Magnoliopsida; order Lamiales; family Lamiaceae; genus Salvia; species Salvia splendens. The sequence goes on along the minus strand of NC_056032.1, from coordinate 23,570,613 downwards.
CTAGCTAAACAGGAATCGAAAGAGTTCCCATATACGGTGAAGTCATCCATGAAAATCTCGATACAATCATCTAGTAGATCTGAAAAGATACTCATCATGCAGCGTTGAAAAGTGCCTGTCGCATTGCACAGTCCAAACAGCATTCTTCTATAAGCATACGTGCCAAAGGGGCACGTAAAAACGTAGTCTTCTCTTGGTCTTCGGGATCTACATAGATTTGAAAGTACCCACTGTATCCGTCAAGGAAACAAAAATATTGCTTTCCAGCCAGCCTCTCTAGCATCTGATCAATGAACGGTAATGGGAAATGATCCTTCCTGGTTGCTTCATTCAGTTTCCTGTAATCGATGCACATCATCCACCCAGCAACAAGTCGAGTGGGCACCAATTCATTCTTGTCATTCTTAACTACCTGAATTCCTGACTTTTTAGGTACCATGTGAACCGGACTGACCCATTCATTATCTGGGATGGAGTAGATGATACCCAGGGAAAGCAGCTTCAACACTTCCTTCAGAACTTTCCCCCTCATGTTTGGATTCAGCTTACGTTGCGGGTCCCTACAGGCCTTCGCACCTTCCTCCAACCTAATGTTGTGCATGCAAAGATCAGGACTGATTCCTACTAGGTCTGAGAGAGTCTATCCTATTGTCTTCTTGTTCCTTCTGATTACCTCCAGTAACTCCCTTTCCTGTTCCTCGGTCAAGTTGTTGTTGATGATTACTGGAAACGTCTCATTTTCTTCCAGATAGGCATACTTGAGCCCTGGCGGAAGCGTTTTCAATTCCTTCTTGGGGGTACTTGTTTCCTGGGGTAAAGGATTTTTTTTTCACATCAGTTATCATTCCCTTTCCAGACCCTGAAGAATTTTCCATACTACAGAATTCCGAAATAGCTTTGTAACACCCGTAAAAAAAAAAAGAAAAGAAAAAAAAATCAAATAAATCTAATTAAATCTTTTCCTAGTTGACTTGGTCAAATATATTTCTCTAAACCATATCACCAAACGATTTCCCCATATCTATACTCCCTAAATCTCTCCAACCACCAAATCCATCAATATCTATCAGTTTTGCCTATATATATCCAATCAATCCCACGATCTTTCTACACATAAATTCAATACCAAGAAAAACCAGGAACTAAAATTTAGAGAAAGAACATAGTTGGAGAAGAGAGTTTTCTGCCGCCTAAGAAGGTAATCACCGATCAATTCCCAGCCTTGATTTCCTTGCATTCCTTTAGGATAACTCGAATTTTGGAGCATGAAATCTGTAGTATTCGGACAGTAGGTTCCGACGCATGTTTGACCGAACAAACGAACTCCTTTTTATACGATTCTTTTTTCTGAGTAAACCTTAAGGTGTCTTCTGTGTGGTGTGTGAATTTCAACCTATTTGGACGAAAGATGTAGTTTTGGTGAATTTTTGAAGTTGACTGCGCAGTTCTGCCAGAAATTATTTTTATCGACCAGGGAGTTACGATTTCGATTTGACCGACCTAAAAAGATTATTTTGATGTGAAATTTTAATTGAATGATATTTTATGTGTCTACTGTATTGTGGAAAAGTTTCAGCCCCAACGGAGACCGGATGAATTTTAAATGATTTTTACAAACCAACCGCGCAATTCTGCCAGTTTTGTTGTTAGGTGAAAATATCACTTGTTGCTAAGTTTTAATGAATTATATGATGCATGTATGATTTAAGAAGGTATCCTATGGCATGATTATGTGTAACACGTTGAGAAGTATTATGGCATGTTTTTCCTTATGTTGATGAACGTTCGGGAATGGACAATCTAAGAAAACGATGAAAGGAACGATAGGACATGCATGATAATTGTAATAATGGAAAACCTGATTGTGTGGTGATATTGACAAGGGTTGTTGCACGTACGAGGGTACCAAGAGTAAAAGGTTGCGTAAAGTCATGATTGTGTGGTATAAGCAAGCGAGGTGGGCTTTCTTTTTAAATAAGGGCAATGCCCAAAGTATATTTTTATGTGAAAATGATATGAATATTTGTCATGCCGTGTGTTGTTTTATTCTATGGAACCTATCTGATGTGGCTTTTGCCATCAATGGATAATCGAATTCGGGTCTGTCTAGGGAGTGAGTCCCTATTCAGGCTAGTGTACACCTATGGAGATCGTGAGCCGTCTTTTGGGTCGGCCGGTCTAGTGACTTGGAATGTGGCCACGTTCCTTGTCATCAATGGATCAGATATGGTAGACATCTATGGGAAAATGACTGCAGTCACGAGTTTTACGATGGAAATTATTTTAGTGTCTTGGGCGATTTCTAAAGTTAAAACCCCAAGGTCACTCAATGGTGGCATGATAAATACTTTTTATAAAATGTTTTCGGCATGAGCCCACTGAGTGCATCAAGTACTCAGCCCTGCATTTCTTTTTAAAAATTTGCAGGTTGAGCGTGACGGGTGCGGTGGGTGTTGAGCAAGACCGTTGAAGAAATTTAAGTGTGTAGAATGTGTCATGTCTTCACACATGGCATATTCCTTCTCTCAAATGCTTCCGCTAAGTAGTTGTCTTTTTTTTGAGTTCTTGTATCGTTGAGATAATATTCATTTTTGAGCTGTTGAATGTTGATTGTTGAGATACTCTGATTTTATTCGAGCTATTCCCATTTGTTTCGAGCTATGGTCGAGTTGCGTTGTTTTCCCTTTCTTCCCCGCTTCTTTAATCCTCCCCTAGTCGCGATCAACCGTGTTTTCTATCCTTAGAAAATGCGGGCGTGACAAAGTGGTATCAGAGCAATTTTTCTTTCCGCTCTGGACCCGAGAGTCTTTTTCAGTCTTAGTCTAGACTTGTTTCGCTAGACTAAAATAATAGTGATAATAATAATAATGATAATAATAATTGTGCATTGAAGGCTCGACATCCCGCTTCGCCACGCTCAATCAAGAAAGAGGTAATTTATTTTTATGAAAAAAAATTTATGAGAGTTTTTAGGAAAGGTGATGAGAATCTATGGTTATAAAAAAAGAGTATGTTTCACAATGGGATAGAAGAGCTATGGTTATTAAAACAAAGTATGTTTTACAATGGGATAGAAGAGCTATGGTTATTAAAACAAAGTATGTTTTACAATGGGATAGATGAGCTATGGTTATATAAAAATATATGTGCGTGTGTGTTTCACGATATGTTATTCAATGGGGTGACTTATCTGTTATGAAAAGAATTGATCAATGGAAATACTGTGTTTATGAATTATTCAAAAATTTTTGAGTTTCGAGAAAAATAGTTTTAACTTTTTCGTTTGGAAAATTGAGCTATGGAAGTATGATGATATTTATGTTATGAGGTGCAAAGTATGATGCGTTATTCTATGGAGTGTTTTATACGATGGATGAAAGTTTATGCGAAAGTATATTTTAGTTTTGAGTCAAAACTTTTACTTTAAAAATGAGATGTGGAAATTTTAGGAAAGTGTGAAAGAGTTTGAAGAAAGCTTTTGTGTCAAAATTTTATGAATGCAAATGTGAGGTGCGAAAGTGTTTAGCTATGAGATGTGAAAATGTTGTGTGTTTATCTTGTGGTATGAATGACGTTAATTGTGGTAGATGTTGAGATGAGAGATGATGAAGTATGTGGCGAACATAGAGTGCTTATGTTGTAGGCTAGATTGAATACACGCGAACCGTAGTTTAAGTTGAGATAAACTATCACTTTCCCGAGTGACAAAAATGAACGAAAATCTGAAAGTTTGGGGAGAACCTCTAATTTGTCAAGGCACAACGAGGCAAGTAGATCGAGAGTGCGAATGGAGGCCGATGGACCATGAAACTTTTTCTTGGAATTGCGTGAAACGTTGGAGCAAGCTTGATGTGTGAACTATTTTACTATTTCCTACGTTTTCCCTGAACGAAAAGAAAAAAAGAATATGAGGAAGAATTCAAGAAGTGGAAGATAGCGAAGACGAAATGAAGTTCAAATGCAAAAGAGGGTGCAAGACAAGGAGGGATGATGCGAAGTGCGCAATTTAATTTAATATAGTCTAATCTCGCGTAATTTATTAAAAGTGGCAGCGATGTGACTTTCAACTATAATGTTAATTAAGCGACATGAGGAAGCTGCTTGGAAGACAAGATGATGGAGAAATTCTGTATTCGAAGGACGTAAGCAAATTTCGGGACGAAATTTTTGTTAAGATGGGTAGATTGTAACACCCGTAAAAAAAAAGAAAAGAAAAAAAAATCAAATAAATCTAATTAAATCTTTTCCTAGTTGACTTGGTCAAATATATTTCTCTAAACCATATCACCAAACGATTTCCCCATATCTTTACTCCCTAAAATCTCTCCAACCACCAAATCCATCAATATCTATCAGTTTTGCCTATATATATCCAATCAATCCCACGATCTTTCTACACATAAATTCAATACCAAGAAAAACCAGGAACTAAAATTTAGAGAAAGAACAGAGTTGGAGAAGAGAGTTTTCTGCCGCCTAAGAAGGTAATCACCGATCAATTCCCAGCCTTGATTTCCTTGCATTCATTTAGGATAACTCGAATTTTGGAGCATGAAATCTGTAGTATTCGGACAGTAGGTTCCGACACATGTTTGACCGAACAAACGAACTCCTTTTTATACGATTCTTTTTTCTGAGTAAACCTTAAGGTGTCTTCTGTGTGGTGTGTGAATTTCAACCTATTTGGACGAAAGATGTAGTTTTGGTGAATTTTTGAAGTTGAATGCGCAGTTCTGCCAGAAATTATTTTTATCGACCAGGGAGTTACGTTTTCGATTTGACCGACCTAAAAAGATTATTTTGATGTGAAATTTTAATTGAATGATATTTTATGTGTCTACTGTATTGTGGAAAAGTTTCAGCCCCAACGGAGACCGGATGAATTTTAAATGATTTTTACAAACCAACCGCGCAATTCTGCCAGTTTTGTTGTTAGGTGAAAATATCACTTGTTGCTAAGTTTTAATGAATTATATGATGCATGTATGATTTAAGAAGGTATCCTATGGCATGATTATATGTAACACGTTGAGAAGTATTATGGCATGTTTTTCCTTATGTTGATGAACGTTCGGGAATGGACAATCTAAGAAAACGATGAAAGGAACGATAGGACATGCATGATAATTGTAATAATGGAAAACCTGATTGTGTGGTGATATTGACAAGGGTTGTTGAACGTACGAGGGTACCAAGAGTAAAAGGTTGCGTAAAGTCATGATTGTGTGGTATAAGCAAGCGAGGTGAGCTTTCTTTTTAAATAAGGGCAATGCCCAAAGTATATTTTTATGTGAAAATGATATGAATATTTGTCATGCCGTGTTTTGTTTTATTCTATGGAACCTATCTGATGTGGCTTTTGCCATCAATGGATAATCGAATTCGGGTCTGTCTAGGGAGTGAGTCCCTATTCAGGCTAGTGTACACCTATGGAGATCGTGAGCCGTCTTTTGGGTCGGCCGGTCTAGTGACTTGGAATGTGGCCACGTTCCTTGTCATCAATGGATCAGATATGGTAGACATCTATGGGAAAATGACTGCAGTCACGAGTTTTACGATGGAAATTATTTTAGTGTCTTGGGCGATTTCTAAAGTTAAAACCCCAAGGTCACTCAATGGTGGCATGATAAATACTTTTTATAAAATGTTTTCGGCATGAGCCCACTGAGTGCATCAAGTACTCAGCCCTGCATTTCTTTTTAAAAATTTGCAGGTTGAGCGTGACGGGTGCGGTGGGTGTTGAGCAAGACCGTTGAAGAAATTTAAGTGTGTATAGAATGTGTCATGTCTTCACACATGGCATATTCCTTCTCTCAAATGCTTCCGCTAAGTAGTTGTCTTTTTTTTGAGTTCTTGTATCGTTGAGATAATATTCATTTTTGAGTTGTTGAATGTTGATTGTTGAGATACTCTGATTTTATTCGAGCTATTCCCATTTGTTTCGAGCTATGGTCGAGTTGCGTTGTTTTCCCTTTCTTCCCCGCTTCTTTAATCCTCCCCTAGTCGCGATCAACCGTGTTTTCTATCCTTAGAAAATGCGGGCGTGACAAGCTTCGGCTAGCTCTTCATCCGATAATTCTCTTGTCTGCATTGCCTCACACCAACCAGCTACCTCTCTGTCAATAGAGTAACTTAACTCTGAATTTTCAATCTGCTCCTGCATCAACTCGGTCTCAAGATATTCCTGGACCAGGGGGTTAATAACATCGATTGCATGCAAATTCACTACATCTAACGGTTTCTTCATTGCTTCATCTATGCTAAATGTATATTTTTCCCCATTATAGTCCAAGCATATTGTTCCATCAAAGACATCGATAATGGTTTTAGCGGTACGCAGAAAAGGTAGTCCTAAAAGCATCCCGCTAGACTCAGCAGATTCATGATCACTCATTTTAATAACATGGAAATCGGCTGGATACAGAAATTCATGCACTTTGACTATAACATTTTCCAAGACTCCCTCTGGACAAATGCACGACCTATCCGCCAATTGGATCACCACTTTCGTATTCACCATTCCTACTCCTACCAACTTTTTGTATATGGAAAGCGGTAAAACATTTATTGACGCCCCTATGTCACACATAGCATGCTCAATTCTGACATCACCAATGGAAATGGGTAGAGTGAACATACCTGGGTTAGTGCGTTTCGAAGGCATCCTTCATTTCTGAATCACTGCTGGCACATTTCATAATATTCCTCGGGCTGTCGTACTTTCCCAAGATCTCTCTCGCTTCACTTCCCTTTTTTCTTCGTAAAATTTCCTCCACTCGAGGAATTCATCTGATCTTTGGACTCAGGGTTCGCTCCTTCATAAAACATGTAGTAAATCTCTGCCTCGATCATTCTATGATTCAGGCAAGCATCTAACAATCCTTTAAACCGCGACCAATATTGACTCAGAGACTCATCGTACTCCTGCTTACATTCCACGATTTCCTTCTTAAGAGCGTTTGTCTTGTTTGAAGGGAAAAAGTAATCCAGAAACTCCAACTTGAAATCTCCCCACGTACGGATGGAATCCGGAGGTAGCCTTAGTAGCCATGTGTTAGCCTCTCCCTTCAGGGCAAATGGAATTGCACGTAGGCGATAATCTTCCTCTATTGTGTCGTTGGGCCTTTTCTGAATACTGCACAGCTTGCTAAACTCATTTAGCAACTCGTATGGACACTCGTTCCTACGCCCTGAGAACGTCGGTAGAATGCCTAGTACATTTGTTTTAATATCGATGGCCCTCTGACGCGGATTCATAACTATAGCCTGGGCTGGCTCACCATCTAGATGGGTAGTGAGCGAACCGATCTCCGGATCTGGATCGACTACGTGTGCCATGTCTCTGATCTCTACCTCCTCTGTTTCTGTTTCTGAAGATGACTTGGGATCCTCCCTTCCTGACGAACTCCAATCCTCGTAACTTTCTGAACCAAACGGAAATGGATCTCCCGTAGATTACCCCGATCTGGTGGTGACCGTAGATGATGTCTCTCTGACCTGCCAAGTAAACCGCTCGTTCCTCCACCCAGATGAGTTACCCCAGTGTCCAAACCGTGAGCCTCTGCTCGTAAACTGAAAATAAAGAAATAAAAATAAATCAAAACTATATACGCCAAAATCTCTAAACACAATCACAAACTACGCCATCCATCCCCAGCAACGGCGCCATTTTGAAAGTCGCTTCGGAACCGTATGTGCTTTTGTGCTAGGTCAAGCTTCTCAAACCTAGAGAATCCACTAGATCACGAGGTCTAGCAACTCGAAGGATCTCAGAAGTCTCGGTCATTGGACACACAAAGAATAGCATGCAAACATCGAACATCCTCGTAACTTCTATGCCTCAAACAAACTTCCTTGACCTAGTAAACGACTACCTAAATTAGCTAGACAGAAAGTAAACATGTTGCGGGGACCATCTTCCAAAAACAACAAAGTACGGATGAAAAGCTGCAGATAACAAACTATGAATTTAACTAACAACAACCTGCATCTCGTTACCTGATTTAAACGCGAACATGGATAAAACAGAGTAATAATCCAAATTCAAACAGAACATATAGATTCAGACGTCGGAAACTGACAATAAATCGGAAACCAACAGATCTACTTCTACTAGACGAAGTAAACAGAACACAGAAATGAAACAACAAATTCATGCACAATCAACCAACTCTGCTTCACATCCACTCGTCGGATGCTTAATCCACTCCGGATCCAAGCAATTCAAGCCCAACTACGACTAAAATCAACCCCGTAAACTCTGATTCAACAAATCTGCTCCGATCAACGACATTCCAACCACGATTCTATCTCAACTCAACAAATCAAGTGCGAAAAGCATCCATTCAAACAAATAACTATAAACTCAGAAACAAACATCATCCATACTCGAATTCAGCATCGTCATAACAGAAAATAGAAATTGCATTGAACGATTCAACGATGATTCGACAGTTAACAAAGCCGAGCTTCGAACAGCGAAGCTCGGTGAAATTCGCAGCAACAAACGAAATGAAAACAGTAGATTGTTTCTTCGCCCTACGTAAGGACGGTGTTACGCAACTACCAATTGAAAGTAAAACCGAACCCCCTCGCAAATTTCCGGAAAACCCCAAATGTGTAGAAGTGTTTGTGAGTGAGCTGAGAGCCAGAAAAACGAAAAGAAGATCCCCCTTCCGAATTGCATGCTCTCTCCCTTATTTAGATGCGGAGGTGATCTTCTAGAAGCCTTCGCAGGAAATCTCTATTTTGCCCTTCAGCTTAACGATCTCCTCCGTCTGGTCATTTTTTCTTCATAATACTCACTTTATTGCCGTATTTCCTTCGCCTTGCAATTGTTTTCCTTTCTTTCTTGACCTGACGATATCTTCTACACACCTAGATTTAAAAAATGTGTTAGACCCCGTAAATGCACGAAATTAAGCCCCTAACCAATGCATGAAATTAGCCTTATCAGTGCACATACACAATTTTCATCCCCCTCATCCTAGAGAGAGAAACGAAATTTGCTCTCCTTCCGTGAGCAGGATTCTGTCTTCTTTATTCAAGTCCTAGTATTTTGGTGAGATTTGCCCACACAAATATCAGTTTACAGTCCGGGAAACTAGTCAGAAGATCCGAGGTCGAGCTCTCAAGATCTTCATGTGGAGAAGACGCAAGCCATCTTCGATTCTTAAGTGAATCAACGAGGTAAATTGGCTAACTCCGTAGCAAGCATGTTTTAGGGATTATTTGTGCTAAAGCATGTTTAAAATTCAAGTTATGAGCATGATACATGTGATAATTACGCAAATAGAGTTTATCTAAGTAATCTGCTAAATAGATCAGTTTTATGTGATCCATTAGAAACGCACGCTTCCGCTACCAACCCCTTCAACATATACAATGCAGTTCACACATCATCCATTACAAAGTCGATAACATCCATTACCCAGTAATATTTGTACATTATGTTTATCAGTAAAAACTACTCGCTAGCCGAGATGATATCTAAACCCTAACGGAATGCCCTAAACTATGGAATTTGGCAACGGTTGTGTTACTTACTACATACTAGACCCTAGCCCCAAGGATTGGTAAACCCTTGGGGAATATATGAAACGTGCGCCGAACAATCAAACACGGCCAATCTTAAACTAAACCCTGAAATTGTATAACACATATAAACAAAAAGGCTCAGAAAACCTTATTGCAATGAACGATTACTCCACCAAATTGGTTTTTAAGTGAACAAATCAGTTTAATAATCAACATAGGAACAAATTAATTTACCTTCTTCCATTGTTGAAGAAAACGAAAAGGATGCACGATTGCTCCAATAAAAGCGATTTTGTACGAGGAAAAAACCGAGGAAATTTCAGAGAGAATGTGTAAAACAACAGTTGTCTTGAATGGAGAATGTTTGGAGAAGAAACGATGAAAGAGAAGAAAGATTTGTGTAATTCCAGAACAAAAACCGCTGTAATTTTTTGATGAAGAAAATCAAGCAACTTACCATAACCAACTCAAATGTGTGTACTGTCCAGAGCCTTTGTCCTAGCGGCAAAGAGCTTAGACATTATTCTAAGAGGTGCCGAGTTCTAGTCCTCATGACATCATTTGTAATTTCCTCCTTTATATAGGAGTTTATTTAAAAAAAAAACTCAAATGTGTATACCAAAAAGGCCATTTTCAATTTTTTTAATCATTTAAATTAAATTCATGAGGCATTATTTTCGGTCATCAGATCTTGAAAATGAAGGGCCGAGATTCAGTTGGACAATAGAACAAAAAATGAAAAAAAGGATATGAATACATCCATATATATATATATATATATGGTCCTATTAGGTTGAGATTTTTAAGCCTAATTGAGAATTGAGTTGCATTTTCAGCCACTCATCCACAACATTTTTGAAATGTCAACTGCATGTAGATTATGTCAACTCGGGGGTATTATCGTCAATAGCCTGCACATCAAATGTCAACAACTTATAGTTGACATTATATTTGCATAGTTGACATGAATTGTATATGTAGTTTACATTATATGTGTGTAATGTATAAAAAACTGTTTAAAAGGAAAACTAATATCATCCATTGATTAGGTGTGATCTAATGGCCGGTTTTATTGCCACGTGTGATTGCTGAAAATTAATTAAAAAATAAAAAAGGGCAGATTTGCAAGATTCAATTTAGACGGTTAATTGCATTCCATGATTCTCTCCTTGCAAGTTTGGAAATTATGCATCCCTAAATAACTGCACACCACCATACGCATAAAATATTTAAATGATTCATTTTCCTTAATTAGTACAATTAAACTTTATTGTGCACCATAATTGAAAACTCTTTCTTCGGAAACTGTGTGTGCTTTTGTGGTGGTACTATACCCTAGCCCATGGATTGCTAAACCCCTAGGGGAATGATTCAAACTTCCTACCCTTGGTGATGATTTCATTTTGTGTGTGGGTACTACAACCTAGCCCCATGGATCGCTAAACACAAATGGTGTGGATTTCAGCGTGTTGCAAGACATTAAACTACTTCTTACGTACATTCTTATACCGTTTTCATACATTATTATAATGTTTACGTACATCATAAACAAACAATAAAAAAAGAAAGTATAAGCGAAAGAAATTGACGAGAAAGTTAGCAGAATGAAGAAAAATTGCCAGACGGAGGAGATCATTAGCTGGAGGGCAGAACGGAGAATTCAAGAGAAATCTTCTAGAAGATCGCCTCCACGTTTATAAAAGAGAAAGCATGCAACATAAAAAGAGGAGAAGAAGGGACTTTTGGCTCTGAGCTCACTTTCACACACTTCTACACACACTTGGGGTGATCGGGAATCTAAGGGGTTTTTGGTTCATTTTCAGTTGGCTATTGTGTACCACCGTCCTCGTGTAGGGCGAAGAAACAATTTATCCGCTTTCGTTTTAGTTTTCTGTTCGGATTTCTACCGAGTCTTCGCTGTTCGAAGCCCGGCTTTTGTTATTTTGTTGAAACTTGCTTATCTATCTATGGAAATCCTATTTTCTGTCATGATGATGTTGATTTTGAGTTTTGATCATGTTTGATTCTGAGTTTGAGGTTGTTTACTTGAATGGATGCTTTTCTCACTTGATCTGGAGAATTGGAGTTGAATCGTGGTTGGAATGTTGTTGATCGGAGTGGATTTGTTAAATCAGAGTTCATGGAGTTGTTTTCGATCGTAGTTAGGTTCGGATTGCTTGGATTCGGAGTGGATTAAGCGTCCGACGTGTGGATCTGAAGAAGAGTTGGTTGATTGTGCATGAATCTGATGACTCGTTTCTGTGTTTCTGTTTACTTAGTCTAGTAGATGTACATCTGTTAGGTTTCCGATTAATCACCAGTTTCCGACGTCCGAATTAAATTGTTCTGTTTGAATTTGGGTTATTACTCTATTTTCTCCATGTTCGAGCTTGAATCAGGTGACGAGATGCAGAACGTTGTTGGTTAAATTCATAGTTAGTTATTTGCAGCTTTTCATCCGTACTTTACTGTTTTCGGGAAATAGGCCCCACTGCCGGTTCGATCTCTGTTTAGCTAGATTAGGAAGCGGTTTGCTAGGTCGAGGAAGTTTGTTAAGATATTGAAGTTAAGATGATGTTCCATGCTTGCATGATGTTCTCTGTTTCCTAGGTCTAGTGTGAGCCAATTTTCATTCCCCAGCCTAGTTATAATTTTATCATCCCCAAAATTGCGTGGCAGCAGTAAACCCCTTTCCAGAGTCTTTAAATGCATTCTTACGCATCTGTCTTCGTAGGATTGATCCCTACTTCCATATACTAATTCATAGTATAGAGGGTTGAGGGTTTTGAACGCGGAATTTATGTGTCCGACGACCGAGACTTCCAGGATCCTCTGAGTTCCTTGACCTTGTGATCTAGCGGATTCTCTAGGTTTGAGAAGCTGACCAAGCACAAAAGCACACACAGTTTCTGAAGAAAGAGTTTTCAAATGGCGCCGTTGCCGGGGATGGATGGCGTAGTTTATGATTGTGTTTAGAGATTTTGGCGTATATATTTTTGATTTATCCTTTTTCTTTATTTTCAGTTTATGAGCAGAGGCTCACGGTTTGGACACTGGAGTAACTCATCTGGGTGGAGAAACGATCGGTTTATTTGGCAGGTCAGGGAGACAGCATCTACGGTCACCACCAGATCGGGGTTAACCACGGGAGATCAATTTCTATTTGGTTCAGAAAGTGACGAGGAGTGGAGTTCGTCCGGAAGGGAGGATCCCGAGTCGTCTTCAGAAACAGATACAGATGAGAGAGAGATCAGAGACATGGCATAGATGGTCGATCCAGATCCTGAGATCGGTTTGCTCATTGCCCATCTAGATGGCGAGCCAGCCCAGGCTATAGTCACAAATCAGCGTCAGAGGGCCATCGAAATTAAGACAAATGTGCTAGGTATTCTACCGACGTTCTCCGGGCGTAGGAACAAGTGTCCATACGAGTTCCTAAATGATTTTAGCAAGCTGTGCAGTATTCAGAAAAGGCCCACCGATGTAACAGAGGAAGATCATCACCTACGCGCAATTCCATTCGCCTTGAAGGGAGAAGCCAACACATGGTTGCTGAGGCTGCCTCAGGACTCCATCCGTACCTGGAGAGATTTCAAGTTGGAGTTTCTGGATTATTTTTTCCCTTCAAACAAGACAAACGCCCTCAAGAAGGAAATCGTGGAGTGTAAGCAGGAGTACGATGAATCTCTGAGTCAATATTAGTCGCGATTCAAGGGATTGTTAGATGCTTGCCTGAATCATAGAATGATCGAGGCAGAAATTTACTATCTGTTTTATGAAGGAGCAACCCCCGAATCAAAGGATCTGATGAATTTCTCGAGCGAGGGAAATTTCACAAAGAACAAGGGAAGTGAAGCGAGAGAGACTTTGGGGAGGTTGATAGAAGCCAAGAAGGCGTATGACAACCCGAGGAACATTATGAGGAGAGGATTAGCAAATGCACTGAAGGAGCAAGGTGACGAAAGGGTCGAGGCGAGAATAGATAGGCTTGAGAAAGCACTCTTGAGTGCAATCGAGAAGACCAACCCGCCAGCCTCACAAGAGAAAAGGAAACTCTGGGCCTGGGAGAATCTTCACCCCAGCTATACTTTGGCCCTCAAGAGGGAGATTACCAAGCCCAGGTGAATTCGATGGGGAGTTGGAATCCAGATGGGAGTTGGAATCAGGGGAAACAGAATGAGGCACCATGGAGAACCCATCCAAATTTTAGATGGTCTGACAATGACCCAACCCAGCCACCTTCACAACAGAACACCCAGTTTACACACCAACCAGAAAGGCAGACTAACTGGTCTGGGAGAAATCAGGAGGGGCAGGACAACTGGAGCAATCGGAACCAGAGCGATCATTCTAATTGGGGAAACAAAAATTAAAACCACCAAGGGAACTCTTATGTGCCGCCACACCAGAGGAACTACCCAGGAATTTATCAGAATTCCCAACCCAATTACCAGGGGAACCAAGGGCCAGGAAATCAGTACAACAGTTCAGGAGGTCAGGGAAACTTCTGCCAGAACCAAGGGAGTGGACCGAACTTGGGTTCAGGACTAAATTTTGGCCAACCCAACTCTAAGCCACCAAGGACTCTTGACGATATGGTGCATGATCTAATCAGTTCTCAACAGCATATGCAGAACAACATGCAATCCAACAATGACATGATGCGAGGGAAAGAAGGAAAGATTCCTGCCTCAGTCAAGCCACCAGACAGAGCTAACATCAGTCAAATCACTTTAAGATCTGGGCGTGGTTATGAAGGTCCAGTGATGAGGAAGAATGAAGAAACACCTCCCGCGCAAGGCAGGGAAGGGAAGAACTCAGTTCCTGAACCTGGAAATTCGAAGATAGGGAGTACCGTTAGAGGAGATGACCTTCGAGAAGGTGATCTGGGGAGACCGCTACCTAGTGTGGCTGAACCGTTTTTCCTAGACCCAGAGCCAGAAGTGGAGAATGAAATAGTGAGGAAGGAGACGGGTGAGCTTTCAGCTCGAGGTTCTACAAGTGCAGGGAAACAATTGAAACCATTTCCGCACCGAGGGGAGACTAGAAGAAGAAGGATGAACCGGTGGATTTAATGGATATCTTTGGAAAGTTGGAAATCAACCTACCGTTCTTACAGGCTTTGAAACTGCCGGTCTTTAGCAAATTCATCAAGGAGTTCATAGCTGGAAAGACAAGACCTAGTGGGAAGATCCTGATCGGAGAAAACGTGTCAGCAGTGATTCAGAAAAGAAGGATGCCCTCGAAACGCACTGATCCAGGTATGTTCACCCTACCCATTTCCATCGGTGATGTCAGAATTGAGCATGCTATGTGTGACTTAGGGGCGTCAATAAATGTTTTACCGCTTTCCATATACCAAAAGTTGGTAGGAGTAGGAATGGTGGATACGAAAGTGGTAATCTAATTGGCGGATAGGTTGTGCATTTGTCCAGAGGGAGTTTTAGAAAACGTTATAGTCAAAGTGCATGATTTTCTGTACCAGGCTGATTTCCATGTTATTAAAATGAGTGATAATGAATCTTCTGAGTCTAGTGGCGTGCTCCTAGGTAGACCTTTTCTGCGTACCGCTAAGACCATTATCGATGTCTTTGATGGAACCATATGCATGGACTATAATGGGGGGAAATATACATTTAGCATAGATGAAGCAATGAAGAAACCATTAGATGTTGAGAATTTGCATGTTGTCGATGTTATTAACCCCCTGGTCCAGGATATCTTGAGACTGAGTTGATGCAGAAGCAGATTGATAATTTAGAGTTAAGTCACTCTATTGACAGAGAGGTAGTTGGTTGGTGTGAGGCAATGCACACAAAGAAATTAACGTATGAGGAGCTAGCCGAAGCTATTTCGGAGTTTTGTAAAAATCCGGAGTCAGCCAGGTCAAGAGGATTAGCCAATGTGGCTAGTGTGGAAAATTCTTCTGGGTCTGAAAATGGAATGATAATTAATGCGACAGAAAAAAAAAACCCTTGCCCCAGGAAACAAGTACCCCTAAGAAGGAACTGAAAACGCTCCCGCCAGGCCTCAAGTATGCCTATCTGGGAGAAAATTAGACTTTCCCAGTAATTGTTAACAGTAACTTGACTGAGGAACATGAAATGGAATTACTGGAGGTAATCAGAAGGAACAAGAAGGCAATAGGATGGACTCTCTTGGACCTAGTAGGAATCAGTCCTGATCTTTGCAGGCACCACATCAGGTTGGAAGAAGGTGTGAAGGCCTATAGGGACCCGCAACGTAAGTTGAATCCAAACATGAGGGGGGAAGTTCTGAAGGATGTTTTGAAGCTGCTTTCTCTAGGTATCATTTACTCCATTCCAGATAGTGAATGGGTAAGTCCAGTTCACATGGTGCCCAAAAAGTTAGGAATTCAGGTAGTTAAGAATGACAAGAATGAATTAATACCCACCCGACTTGTCACTTGGTGGAGGATGTGCATAGATTACAGGAAGCTGAATGAAGCAACCAGGAAGGATAATTTCCCATTACCCTTCATTGAACAGATGCCGGAGAGACTGGCCGGGAAGCAGTACTTTTGTTTCCTTGACAGGTACAGTGGATACTTCCAGATCTATGTAGATCCCGAAGACCAAGAGAAGACTACGTTTACATGCCCATTTGGCACGTACGCTTATAGAAGAATGTCGTTTGGTCTGTGCAATGCGCCAGGCACTTTTCAACGCTGCATGATGAGTATCTTCTCAGATCTACTAGAGGTTTGTATTGAGATCTTCATGGCTGACTTCACCGTATATGGGAACTCTTTCGAATCCTATTTGGCAAACCTGGACGTAGTATTGATGAGATGCCAGGAGAAGAATTTGGTCCTTAACATCGAAAAGTGTCACCTCATGGTACCCGAGGGAATCGTCTTGCACCATGTAGTCTCGGAGAAAGGGCATACAGGTGGACAAAGCAATGTGATTTCGAAATTGCCTTACCCTACGAACCAGAAAGAAGTCAGGGGGTTCATAGGGCATGCAGGTTTTTATAGAAGATTCATAAAGGACTTCGCCAAGATCGCCCAGCCACTTACCCATCTTTTGCACAATGATGTTGATTTCGTCTTCGACGAAGAGTGTAAAAAGGCATTTCAATTATTGAAAGATAAGCTTGTGTCTGCCCCTATCATCAGGGCACCCGACTGGAGTCAGCCGTTTGAAATAATGTGTGATGCAAGCGACTTCTCAGTGGGGGAAGTACTAGGTCAAAGGATTGATGGAAAGAGTTGCGTGATCTTCTATGCATCGAAGACACTCAACCAGGCCCAGAAAAACTATGACACCACGGAGAGGGAAATGTTAGCATTCGTGTATTCATTTGAGAAATTTCGACCATTCTTACTGGGGTCGAGAGTAATAGTTTTTACCGACCACGCGGCTATCAAGTATGAACTGGCGAGAAAGAATCAAAGCCAAGGTTAATCCGGTGGGTGTTACTTCTACAAGAGTTTGACTGGGAGGTGAGAGACAAAAAGGGGACGGAGAATAAAGTGGCTGACCATCTGAGTCGGATCTTCCAGGGAGAGACTGAGGAAGCTATACCAGACGCATTCCCTGAGGAACATCTATACTACATAGGAGAATCCCCTAGACCTATTAGTTGGGAGGCAATAATGGCGATAACAGGTCCAGGAGATGCTGAGAAAGGGAAGTGTCAGCTGAACGTTGAACCTTGGTTTGCAGACCTGGCAAATTACTTGGTCAGTTGGGAGGCAATAATGGCGACAACCATACATTGAAATTCGCCTTATTCCCTTTTCTTGTCTTTATACTTGAGGACAAGTATGGTTTAAGTGTGAGCAGTTTGATAAGGCTAATTTCATGCATCGGTTATGGGGTTAAATTCAACAATTTACGGGGTCTAACACATCTTTTAAGCCAGGTGTGTGGAAGAAATCGCCAGGTCCAGGAAGGAAGGAAGATAATCGTCTGGCGAAGGAAATTGGCGAGAAAGTGAGCAGAATGAAGAAAAATTTCCAGACGGAGGAGATCATTAGCCGGAGGGTAGAACGGAGAATTCAAGAGAAAGCTTCTAGAAGATCGCCTCCACGTCTATAAAAGAGAGAGGATGCAACATAAAAAGAGGAGAAGAAAGGACTTTTGGCTCTGAGCTCACTTTCATACACTTCTACACACACTTGGGGTGATCGGGAATCTAAGGGGTTTTTGGTTCATTTTCCGTTGGCTATTGTGTACCACCGTCCTCGTGTAGGGTAAAAAAACAATTTATCCTCTTTCGTTTTAGTTTTCTGTTCGGATTTCTACCGAGTCTTCGCTGTTCGAAGCTCGGCTTTTGTTATTTGTTGAAACTTGCTTATCTATCTCTAGAATTTCTATTTTCTGTCATGGTGATGTTGATTTTGAGTTTTGATCATGTTTGATTCTGAGTTTGAGGTTGTTTACTTGAATGGACACTTTTCGTACTTGATCTGGAGAATTGGAGTTGAATCGTGGTTGGAATGTTGTTGATCGGAGTGGATTTGTTAAATCAGAGTTCATGGAGTTGTTTTCGATCGTAGTTAGGTTCGGATTGCTTGGATCCGGAGTGGATTAAGCGTCCGACGTGTGGATCTGAAGCAGAGTTGGTTGATTGTGCATGAATCTGATGACTCGTTTCTGTGTTTCTGTTTACTTAGTCTAGTAGATGTAGATCTGTTCGGTTTCCGATTAATCGCCAGTTTTCGACGTCCGAATTAAATTGTTCTGTTTGAATCTGGGTTATTACTCTATTTTCTCCATGTTCAAGCTTGAATCAGGTGGCGAGATGTAGAACGTTGTTGGTTAAATTCATAGTTAGTTATTTGCAGCTTTTCTTTCGTACTTTACTGTTTTCGGGAAATGGGCCCCACTGCCTGTTCGATTTCTTTTTAGCTAGATTAGGAAGCGGTTTGCTAGGTCGAGGAAGGTTGTTGAGATATTGAAGTTAAGATGATATTCCATGCTTGCATGATGTTCTGTGTTTCCTAGGTCTAGGGCCAGCCAATTTTCATTCCCCAGCCTAGTTATAATTTTCTCAACCCCAAAATTGCGTGGCAGCAGCCAACCCCCTTTCCAGAGTCTTTTAAATGCATTCTTACGCATCTGTCTTCGTGGGATCGATCCCTACTTCCCTGTACTAATTCATAGTATAGAGGGTTGAGGGTTTTGAACGCGGAATTTGTGTGTCCGACGACCGAAACTACCAGGATCCTCTGAGTTCCTAGTCCTTGTGATCTAGCGGATTCTCTAGGTTTGAGAAGCTTGACCAAGCACAAAAGCACACACAGTTTCCGAAGAAAGAGTTTTCAATTATGGTACACAATAAAGTTTAATTGTACTAATTAAGGAAAATGAATCATTTAAATATTTTATGCGTATGGTGGTGTGCAGTTATTTAGGGATGCATAATTTCCAAACTTGCAAGGAGAGAATCATGGAATGCAATTAACCGTCTAAATTGAATCTTCCAAATCTGCCCTTATTTTAATTAATTTTCAGCAATCTCATGTGGCAATAAAACCGGCCATTAGATCACACCTAATCAATGAATGAAATTATTTTCTTTTTTAACAGTTTTTACACATTAATCTGAATACATCCCTATATATATATATGGATGTGATCAATTGAAATGTTTTAGCCTAATTGAGAATTGATATGCATTATCTGCCACTCATTTTTATTAAATGAGTGGTCCAAAATTTGTCACATGGAAAATATTTTTAGATTAATTGATTATGAAAGCGAAGAATGGTAATTGCATGGTACATTTTATTCAATAATCTACATGAAGTTGACATTTCAAAATTGTTGTGGATGAGTGGCTGAAAATGCATCTCAATTCTCAATTAGGCTAAAAAATCTTTACTTAATAGGACCCTATATATATATAGAGAGAGAGAGTGAGAGAATTGTTCTGGTGAGCAACAAATTTGGGCGACTCGTGTGAGCGCCTGCTCCACGTCAAACTTTTCCTTATTTTCTCTTTTTACCATCTCCTTCCTTCTCCGCCTACTCTTTTCCAATTAACAGTTCTGATGTCTTCCTTCTCCGCCTACTCTTTTCCAATTAACAGTTCCGATGTGTCACGACCGCCCATACAAGGGGTACCACAAACGCGGTGATCGTGACCGACATGCATGGATTAAAATTTTAAAGAACAACTTAATTGAATTAAAGAAAGGAAAACAACCTAACTTAAAGATTTTAAGGTTTTATTTTTTTTGAAAGGACATAAGATAAAAAGAATACTTTTAAAAAGGACAACGGAAAAGTTAGACTTAAGAAATACATCAATTAAAAATTTAACTAAAACAAGCATTAAACTTAAATCTCGAAGAATACCATTTTTAAAATGCAACGTAAAACTTGTTTAAAACTCATCACCACCATACATGTTCAGACACAAAAACATAAAGATTAAGGTCTTAAGACACAATTTAAAACATAGCAGCGGATAAATAAGGTTCAAAGAGAGTCAAGGATCACGCCTATGTATGACGACACAACGTATCCTAGGGTCTTTAGCCAGCTCAACATCCACCGCAACATCTCGCTCAACCTGCAAAATTTTTAAAAGAAATTGCAGGGCTGAGTACTTGTTGTACTCAATGGGCTCATGTCGAAAACATTTATCAAGTTATGTCATCCATACCAGTGATCTCGAGTTTTATACGCAGTAAAGAAAATATCACGAGAACACAAAAATGTTTCATAGACTGGCCAGTCAAATATTCTCCCCACTTTTCACATCAATCCAACAATCACAATCACAGTGTGACGAAAGTGTGGCCACACTATTCGCCCACGAGACCGGCCGACTTGCAAGGACGGCTCACGATCCCACCAGTGTACACAGCCCGATAGGGTTTACGGCCCTACTCGGACCCGAATTCGTTTCACAATACAGCCATATAGCCTAACGGAGTAAACTCATACGAACTAGGCATCAGGCACACAATCTCATAACAAAAACAGTCCATGGCATGACATAACAGTTAAACCACCCTTGTATCTCCACATAATATTTTTCGGAAAAATAAAGAGATTTGAAAAGAAAGCCCACCTCGTTCGCTTAACAATTCACAATCCAACTTATGGCAACTCTCGTTCCTCGAGTTCACGAATACACAATCACCCTTGACAACGACAACACAAGTCAGCCTTCCACAAAAATCATACTACTATGCATGTCCTATCGTTTCTCTCTCATCGTTTTTCTCAATTAACCCAACCCAAAGTTCGTCACAAAGACGGAAAAACACACCGTAATATATTTCAACTTATCACCCGTGATCACATCATTAGGCACGTTCCTTGGACATACATACATCATATAATACTTTTAAACTTGAAAATAAGTGTCATTTTATCAAGGCAGAAAACTGGCAGAACTGCGCGACCGTTTTGTAAAAATCACCATAAATTCACCCAACCTCAAAAGATGCTAAATTTTGGTAACAATACAGAGGACATATTCAAGTTCATCCATGAAAATTTTCACACTGAAATCACGTCATTTAGTCAGTCATATCATATATTGAACTCTCTGGTCGGAACATACAATTTCTGACAGTATTGCGCAGTTCATTTGAAAAGTTCACCATAAATTCATACGATGCCCAAAAAGGCTGAAAATTTAACACAACACAGAAGACACTTCAAGTTTTCATATAGTTCAAGAATCACATCGATCGGAGGTAATTTGGTCAGTCAAATAGAAAACGAAACATTCATGGCGAGAACTCACGTTTCTGGCAGATTTGCGCAGTCAACTTCAAAAATTTATTAAAAATTCATTTTTTGATAAAACGGCCTGAAATTCACACGAGACACAGAAAACACCTTGAAGTTTACTCAGTAAAAGTTTCGTAGCAAAATTCGTTCGTTTGAAGGGTCGAATACAGATCATAAGTCACTGGTCGTGCATCACAGATTTCTGGTTCAAATTCGAAAATAGGGTTTTTAAAACTTCCACAACACAACCACCGATTTTCCATGCTCGAAAACACCAAATCATGCTTACACGTTCCTCATACACAATTTGCATACAACTCATATTATTCACCAATTAATTCAAATTCAACTTCACATGAATTCAATAAAAAAAACACATAACTATCAAAGTTCTTATGAAATCACACTTTCCCACCGATTAAATTTTCGATATATGCATGTAGGATTCAAGAATGAAGTTTCAATGAAGAAGATGAGAAGAAAGACTTAGTTATACCTTCTTGAATCAAGAAAACAAACTGTAGAAACAAACGTTGACACGATTCACCGGAAATTTTTGAAAAATCCACTCCAATTGAAGCAAGAACAATGGTGGAGGAAGTTTTTGGAGAGGATGTGGAGAGGGGGAGGAGAGGCACGAAATTTTATGAGGGAGGTGGGGGCTAGGGTTTAGTTTAGGTGATTATATAGTCCTAGGTTTAATCCCATTAATTAATTAATTGTGGAGGAATAAAATAGAGGCCAATAAAATAAAATCCCACAATTAAAAGGAAGACAAGTATTTCGAAAATTATGGATAGAAATTCAATAAGGAAATTATTTAGTATTTACTTGGAGATAAATAGATTCACAATTTAGGAAATAAAACGATGTATATTCCATAAACAAGGGAACAAAATAAATTAAATCTGCAAGTAGGAAATAAAAGGAGGGGGCGAAAATTAGTAGGGTGCACAAGGAAATTATTTAAATCCTCAATTAAATAATAATAAGGTTTAAATTTGGTAATTTCTTTATAGGAAAATACTCCCATAAAGTAGGTAACAATTAAATAAATTTCCACAAGGAAATTATTCAACTCTTAATTTAATTGGGGTGAGGGAATAAAATGTGACAAGATTTAATTGGATTTAATTTGGATAAATATCCCAAAACAATTAATAAAATGTGACAGCTCGGGAAACTTTTCTTTCATCTTATCTTCTAACTCCCACGTAGCTTCCTCGGGACCATGGTGCTTCCACAACACCTTCACGGACGCTATCGTCTTGTTCCGTAGCTCTTGTACCTTCCGATCTAGGATTGCTTCGGGCCTTTCCTCGTAGCTCATGTCGGGGGTTAGGATCACTTCCTCTTGGTGAATCACATGTTTGGGGTCGAACACGTACTTGCGCAACTGCGACACGTGGAACACGTTGTGCACGTTCCCAAAGCTGGGAGGTAACGCCAAACGATATGCCACAGGACCTACTTCATCGATGATCTCGTACGGTCCCACAAAACGCGGTTTCAGCTTGCCCTTCACTCCAAATCTCGCAACTCCTCTCGTCGGGGACACTTTCAAGAACACTTTGTCACCAACGTCGAATTTGATTTCCGTTCGACGCACGTCCGCATACGACTTCTGTCTATCTTGAGCTTCCTTGATCCTTACGCGGATTTGATGCACAATTTCAGTCATCTCCTTTATAGCATCGGGTCCTAACATCTTCCTCTCGCCGACTTCATCCCAATAAAGTGGGGATTGACGCTTCCTGCCATACAAAGCTTCGTACGGGGCCATATCGATCGTCGCTTGATAGCTATTGTTGTAGGCGAATTCAACCAATGGTAGAACTGTTTCCCAACTTTCCCCTCGATCTAAGACAACTGCTCGCAACATATCTTCAAATGTCTGCATCGTCCTCTCTGACTGCCCATCCGATTGCGGGTGATAAGCAGTGTTGAAGTTCAGTTGTGTGCCCAATTCGCGTTGCAAACTCATCCAAAACTTTGAGGTAAACTTCGTATCGCGGTCGGATACAATGGTCTTTGGCACTCCATGCAATCGCACAATCTCGTTCACGTAGAGTTTAGCTAACTTGTCCGCGCCATAAGTAATTTTCATCGGTAAGAAGTGTGCGCTCTTAGTAAGTCGATCAATGATCACCCAAAACGCAGTGTTGCCCTTCTGTGACTTTGGCAAACCCGTCACGAAATCCATAGCTAGATGCTCCCACTTCCATTCGGGAATTTCGAGCGGTTGTAACTTCCCATATGGCCGCTGGTGTAAGGCCTTCACTTGTTGGCATGCTAGACATCGTTCCACATATGACGCTACATCCCCTTTCATCCCATTCCACCAAAACCATTGCTTCAAATCCCGATACATCTTCGTGCTTCCGGGGTGTGCGGTGTAAGGCGTGTCGTGCGCTTCACTCAAAATCTCCTCTTTTAGCACCTCATCGCTTGGCACACACAATCGTCCATCATACGTCAAAGCATTATCTGCCTCCTCACGGTAATGATCAAGCTTCTCGGCTCTCACCTTCACGCGTAATTCCTCCAACTTTCCATCACGTCGCTGGGCTTCTATGAGTTTGGTTCTCAAATCTGGCACAATCACTAGTGTCGCCACTCTTGCACCTACTGTCTCGGGCGCTTTCACTATTTCCAAACTCATCTTGTCAAACTCGTGAATCAAAGCTTCCTCTTGCGTTAGGAAATAAGCCAGTTGAGGTTGGTTCTTCCTACTCAAGGCATCGGCGACCACGTTCGCCTTGCCCGGATGGTAATTAATACCGCAGTCATAGTCTTTCACGACCTCTAACCAACATCGTTGTCGCATGTTTAGCTTCTTCTGCTCGAAGAAGTACTTGAGACTCTTGTGATCGGTGTAGATTTCACATCTCACTCCATAGAGATGATGTTTCCAAATTTTCAGTGCATGCACCACTGCTGCTAACTTCAAATCATGCGTCGGAAAATTCAACTCATTCGGTCTCAGCTGTCGGGAAGCATATGCTATCACCTTCCCATCTTGCATTAACACACATCCTAGTCCTACTTTCGACGCGTCCGTATAGACGGCGAAGTCCTTGTCGGGTTCTGGTACCGCTAGGACTGGTGCTGTAGTCAATTTCTCCTTCAATAGTTGGAAACTCGCCTCGCACTCTGGCTTCCAAACCACCTTAATTCCTTTCTTTAGTAGTTGCGTCATCGGTCTCGCAATCTTAGAGAATCCCTCGATGAATCGTCGATAATATCCTGCCAATCCCAAGAAACTGCGGATTTCACTTGGCGTTTTCGGCGATTTCCAATTCTGTACGGCCTCGACCTTTGCTGGGTCTACTTGAATCCCATTTGCCGTCACAATATGACCAAGAAAGTTCACTCGAGTCAACCAAAACTCACACTTACTAAACTTGGCATAAAGTTTCTCCCTTTGCAACGTTTCCAACACTGTTCGTAGGTGTTGTCCATGCTCCTCCTCGTTCTTCGAGTATACCAACACGTCGTCGATGAAAACTAACACAAACTTGTCAAGATACTCGTGGAAAACTCGGTTCATCAAGTCCATGAAAACGGCTGGGGCGTTGGTCAGCCCAAAAGGCATCACGACGAATTCGTAATGGCCATAACGAGTGCGAAAAGCAGTCTTAGGCACATCCTCTCGTCGGACCTTTAGTTGATGATACCCTGATCTCAAATCCATTTTCGAGAATACGCCCGCTCCTCGAAGCTGGTCAAACAAGTCGTCAATCCTTGGCAGTGGGTACTTATTCTTTAAAGTCATCTTGTTGAGCTCACGATAGTCGATGCACATCCTCATCGTCCCATCCTTCTTCTTAACGAACAAAACTGGCGCTCCCCATGGTGACACAGTGGGTCGAATGAAACCCAAGTCTAACAGTTCCTGCAACTGGACCTTCAACTCGGCCAACTCCTTAGGGGCCATTCGATATGGTGCCTTTGATACTGGCGCAGACCCTGGTTCCAACTCGATAGTAAATTCTCCTTGTCTGTCGGGTGGCGGTCCTGGCAAGGCTTCGGGGAACACCTCGGGAAAATCTCGCACCACTGCCACGTCTTCCACTCTCAATTCTTTCTTTTCTTCCCCATTCAAGTATACCAGATACGCCGGACGCCCTTTTCTTATCATCGTAGTTGCTTGCAAAGCAGAGATTATGGAGGTTCGCCGGTTCATGGAGATCCCATACACGATAGTCGGCTCTTCGTCCGGGGCTTGAAAGGAAATGTGCCTCTCTTTACAGTAAATCGTTGCGTGGTTCTCGGTAAGCCAATCCATTCCCAAGATTATGTCTACATTCCCCAAAGGCATGACGTGTAAAAGTCGAGCTACTACTCCTAACTCTCCTAACACAAACTTTAGTCAAAAAGTCTTAACTTGGATATGAACCGATTTTTGAATTGTAACAATTGGTTATGATCATCCCCTCAGAGCTTGAAAGAGCATAAGATAGGTCATGAATATGGGATGAAATCAAATTAATGTCAACTCTCATAGTAGGCTACCAAAAGACAATTCAGTTGCTCGACCAAATTTGAAAGGTCCACACATCAATGGATAATGACTTAAAGGGTTGAGGGAAAAGAAATGATCAGTTGCATGAGGATTTAGAAAGGTAGGCATTTGTCACAAGGCGGTACTGATCATGGTTCAACGAAAATCATAATATGGATTGATAGAATAACATCAATGGGTTCATAAGTTTGTGAAAGGCAATCAAAGTCAAATGGGCTATTGAAAACAAAAATCAAGTGGATTAAGTTTGTTAAGGCAAGGAACAAAATGTAGGCCTTAACTTCATTTTGTAGAAAGAAAGGTTCTATTACGGAAAGGATACATGAACTGAACCAAAAAGAATTTCACTCTGTAAGAAAGAACTTGACACAGACATGGTGACAAAATAAAAGTTGAACAAAAGTTCCAAGAGAAATATCCCACAGAAAAACATGTCTACGAAACGTGATCGTATTGAAGGACATAACTGCAAGCAATCTTAGGAATGAAGGTCAATAGCAAAGGCTCACAAAGTCAAAATATGATCCGTATAAATAATAGGTCAAAGAAGACTACAATCAATCCAAGTGTCCAAAGTTATGAAGGCAACACCACTTTCCAAGAACTGAAAGTGAGTTATGACTCAATGGAGGAAAAGAAACAATATACATCACTTGCAAGGGGTGAATGAAACAAGTTGTTAAATAGACAATGGCTCATGGCTATTTGAAAGGTCCTGAAAGATAACTTCTTATAATCCAAGTAAGAACTGTTGATTAGAATAGTTTGTTCCAGCTATTAAAGTCGCACCTCCTTGTTCATCTTTCGCAAGCCGAAACTGGTAACATCGCTCTAAGAACTGTGGATTCCATGCTGAGATTCTTCATGTCATTGCCGCTAATAATGATAGTCGGAATCCATATCTTCATAAAATCCTTTGCATATCATAATGACTCTCCTCGTTGGACATTGTTATCATCCTCGTGCTCCTTACAAGGGTATGAAGATCATCTCCCTCGTGCTTCCAATTACGCAAGATTAAACTATACTATTTTAAATCGCGAGTATGATCGCCCGTCGTTGCATGAAAATATCTCTTATCATCGGTTCTTCTTGTCTCGCACCTTGACTTAAGCGTTTGCCTAAACTCTCATATTCTCGTACGTTTCATTGCTCGGAAAAGCAATTGTTAAGTTTTCAACTTAGAACTACGATTCGCGCGGTCAACTAGGCTTATATTTTAGGTACTCTAAGTTCACAACACAAATCATCATCTCATAGATCATCATCTACTTCAGTTTACGTCATTCATACCTCAAGATAAACACACCACATTTTCACATCCCATAGCAAAACACTTTCGAACTTCACATTATATTCAAAATTTTTGAAACAAAATTTCTTTATACTTTCACACTTTGCAAATTTTTTTTTTCCACATCTCAATTTTAAGGTAAAAGTTTTGACTCAAACTGAAACGTACTTTCGCATCAACTTTCATCACTCTTATAAAACACTCCATAGAATGACGCATCATACTTCGCACCTCATAACATACATAACATCACACTTCCATGGCTCAATTATTCAAATGAGAAGGTAATTTTAATTTTTTTAAACAATTCATAAACACAACATTTTCCATTGATCAATTAATTTTCCCAAAAGAAAGAACTTTTCACAACATAAACATTTTTCCTCAATCAAACTCCACTAGAACAACTAGTCATTAATATTACAAAACATCAACCACAAAATCATTTTTCCATTTTTCTCTTTTACATATCAAACCATGCAAATCTTTCAAAACTCATAACACATTTGTATTCCAAACAAAACACTCATGCACTTTACATATACGTTTGAAACAACATTTTTTTTTTAAATTGTTTTTTTTTTCTCAAAAATTTCAACATGCTCAAAACAACTCATCAACCTTCATCCTTCATGTAAAACACTCCATCATCCTATGCTCATACGCTTTTGTCATATCACTTACACACACATAACACATACATAGGTCATCATGCCAATCTTGCTCATATCTCACATACTCATACTATACCAATATCATGTTCGTACATACAACACGTGCTTAAATTATATTGTCATATTCCACATATTCATACTATCACGATATTGTATTCACATTATACACGTGTTTAGACCATCATGCCAATCATGCTCACATTCAACTTCTTTATGTCATCACATCATTTATTCACGAATTTCAATCATGAAAATCACATCATCACGTAATTACTTGCTCATGCATTCTTCGGCCCAAAACATCCTCATCATATCGTCAATTTTATACATCGTTCACACATTTCATCAACAACTTAAAACATACCATACTTTCCTTGGTTGAGCTTGATGCTTTGGATGTTGAGCCTTCGTGACACTTCCAGTCAAAAAGGGTTCACTAACTTAGACTCAAAGTGAAAGAAAACTCTCGGACCAGAGCAAAAGAACAAAGCTCTGATACCACTCTGTCACGACCGCCCATACAAGGGGTACCACAAACGCGGTGATCGTGACCGACATGCATGGATTAAAATTTTAAAGAACAACTTAATTGAATTAAAGAAAGGAAAACAACCTAACTTAAAGATTTTAAGGTTTTATTTTTTTTTCAAAGGACATAAGATAAAAAGAATACTTTTCAAAAGGACAACGGAAAAGTTAGACTTAAGAAATACATCAATTAAAAATTTAAGTAAAACAAGCATTAAACTTAAATCTCGAAGAATACCATTTTTAAAATGCAACGTAAAACTTGTTTAAAACTCATCACCACCATACATGTTCAGACACAAAAACATAAAGATTAAGGTCTTAAGACACAATTTAAAACATAGCAGCGGATAAATAAGGTTCAAAGAGAGTCAAGGATCACGCCTATGTATGACGACACAACGTATCCTAGGGTCTTTAGCCAGCTCAACATCCACCGCAACATCTCGCTCAACCTGCAAAATTTTTAAAAGAAATTGCAGGGCTGAGTACTTGTTGTACTCAATGGGCTCATGCCGAAAACATTTATCAAGTTATGTCATCTATACCAGTGATCTCGAGTTTTATACGCAGTAAAGAAAATATCACGAGAACACAAAAATGTTTCATAGACTGGCCAGTCAAATATTCTCCCCACTTTTCACATCAATCCAACAATCACAATCACAGTGCGACGAAAGTGTGGCCACACTATTCGCCCACGAGACCGGCCGACTTGCAAGGACGGCTCACGATCCCACCAGTGTACACAGCCCGATAGGGTTTACGGCCCTACTCGGACCCGAATTCGTTTCACAATACAGCCATATAGCCTAACGGAGTAAACTCATACGAACTAGGCATCAGGCACACAATCTCATAACAAAAACAGTCCATGGCATGACATAACAGTTAAACCACCCTTGTATCTCCACATAATATTTTTCGGAAAAATAAAGAGGTTTGAAAAGAAAGCCCACCTCGTTCGCTTAACAATTCACAATCCAACTTATGGCAACTCTCGTTCCTCGAGTTCACGAATACACAATCACCCTTGACAACGACAACACAAGTCAGCCTTCCACAAAAATCATACTACTATGCATGTCCTATCGTTTCTCTCTCATCGTTTTTCTCAATTAACCCAACCCAAAGTTCGTCACAAAGACGGAAAAACACACCGTAATATATTTCAACTTATCACCCGTGATCACATCATTAGGCACGTTCCTTGGACCTACATACATCATATAATACTTTTAAACTTGAAAATAAGTGTCATTTTATCAGGGCAGAAAACTGGCAGAACTGCGCGACCGTTTTGTAAAAATCACCATAAATTCACCCGACCTCAAAGGATGCTAAATTTTGGTAACAATACAGAGGACACATTCAAGTTCATCCATGAAAATTTCACACTGAAATCACGTCATTTAGTCAGTCATATCATATATTGAACTCTCTGGTCGGAACATACAATTTCTGACAGTATTGCGCAGTTCATTTGAAAAGTTCACCATAAATTCATACGATGCCCAAAAAGGCTGAAAATTTAACACAACACAGAAGACACTTCAAGTTTTCATATAGTTCAAGAATCACATCGATCGGAGGTCATTTGGTCAGTCAAATAGAAAACGAAACATTCATGGCGAGAACTCACGTTTCTGGCAGATTTGCGCAGTCAACTTCAAAAATTTATTAAAAATTCATTTTTTGATAAAACGGCCTGAAATTCACACGAGACACAGAAAACACCTTGAAGTTTACTCATTAAAAGTTTCGTAGCAAAATTCGTTCGTTTGAAGGGTCGAATACAGATCATAAGTCACTTGTCGTGCATCACAGATTTCTGGTTCAAATTCGAAAATAGGGTTTTTAAAACTTCCACAACACAACCACCGATTTTCCATGCTCGAAAACACCGAATCATGCTTACACGTTCCTCATACACAATTTGCATACAACTCATATTATTCACCAATTAATTCAAATTCAACTTCACATGAATTCAATAAAAAAAACACATAACTATCAAAGTTCTTATGAAATCACACTTTCCCACCGATTAAATTTTCGATATATGCATGTAGGATTCAAGAATGAAGTTTCAATGAAGAAGATGAGAAGAAAGACTTAGTTATACCTTCTTGAATCAAGAAAACAAACTGTAGAAACAAACGTTGACACGATTCACCGGAAATTTTTGAAAAATCCACTCCAATTGAAGCAAGAACAATGGTGGAGGAAGTTTTTGGAGAGGATGTGGAGAGGGGGAGGAGAGGCACGAAATTTTATGAGGGAGGTGGGGGCTAGGGTTTAGTTTAGGTGATTATATAGTCCTAGGTTTAATCCCATTAATTAATTAATTGTGGAGGAATAAAATAGAGGCCAATAAAATAAAATCCCACAATTAAAAGGAAGACAAGTATTTCGAAAATTATGGATAGAAATTCAATAAGGAA
This sequence comes from Salvia splendens, assembly GCF_004379255.2. Taxonomy (NCBI): domain Eukaryota; kingdom Viridiplantae; phylum Streptophyta; class Magnoliopsida; order Lamiales; family Lamiaceae; genus Salvia; species Salvia splendens. The sequence goes on along the minus strand of NC_056032.1, from coordinate 23,539,888 downwards.
ATTATTTAGTATTTACTTGGAGATAAATAGATTCACAATTTAGGAAATAAAACGATGTATATTCCATAAACAAGGGAACAAAATAAATTAAATCTGCAAGTAGGAAATAAAAGGAGGGGGCGAAAATTAGTAGGGTGCACAAGGAAATTATTTAAATCCTCAATTAAATAATAATAGGGTTTAAATTTGGTAATTTCTTTATAGGAAAATACTCCCATAAAGTAGGTAACAATTAAATAAATTTCCACAAGGAAATTATTCAACTCTTAATTTAATTGGGGTGAGGGAATAAAATGTGACAAGATTTAATTGGATTTAATTTGGATAAATATCCCAAAACAATTAATAAAATCCAAGAAAGAGAATATAGTTTCCAATAATTGGAGGGGGCCGAAAATAGCCACTTTATTTGGCTAGAACAAAATGCATGATTTACTTAATTAATCACCCACATTGAATAATATAAATAACACTTTATTCCAAATCACTCATGACAATTTATTTCACGCAAAGCACTTAATCACATTAAATCAAACGTTTCAAAATTCCAAAAAATTCCAATAACATAATAAAAAGGGTCACAAAAGTTTGGGATGTTACACGATGTCACCATTTTTTCTTCAATTAACAAATCCTGCACTACAGTTCCGATTCTCCTTCAGATATTTTCCTTCCTTGCCGTTTCTACTTCAGATATTGTCCTTCTTTCTCCGCTGATTCTCCTTTAGATAGTTTCCTTGAACTTTTTATCCCTTTTCTGTTTCTCGCCGATTTAACGATTTTCTCACAATAGCTCTGTGTTTGTGCACTACAATTTTTCTCACTGTCTGGTTTTTTATTGTTGCTTTCTAATCTCTGGAATTAAACTTCCCCATTATCGCTAATTCTTGTGGTATATTTGGGGCATAATTATCTATCACTTATTCAAGTTTTTCATCATTTGTGGAGATATTCCAAATAATAATCTCTTATATGCCGATTCTAGTATCGCAACAACCATGACAAAAAAATCAAAATTTAGGGATATTCGAGGAAATTTGGCGATGAGCAGACCAATATATAGAACAAAATTAGGATATTCAATGTGCGAGGAATTATAATAATTCAATGGGAAGAAGAAAAAGGAGAAGTTGATGCCAAGAAAAAGTCAAATCAATATTCTCGTTGAGATTATTCTTTTGAGAAGAGGAATTGACGGTAAATTTTTGAAGAGATAAAAGAAAATAGCCAAGAACGATTGGGAGTTACATGGGAACTGTGGTACAGGATTTGTCAATTGAAGAAAAAAATGGTAAGAATAGCGTCGGAACTGTTAATTGAAAAAGAATAAGTGAAGAAGGAAGGAGATGGTGAAAAGAGAAAATAAGGAAAAGTCTGATGAGGAGCAGGCGCTCACAAGAGTCGCCCAAATTTGTTGCTCAGCAGATCAATTCTCTCTATATATATAGGGATGTATTCATATTCTTTTTCTATTTTTTGTTCTATTGTCCAACTGAATCTCAGCCCTTCATTTTCAATATCTGATGGTCGAAAATAATGCCTCGTGAATTTAATTTAAATGATTAAAAAATAGAAAAGGGCCTTTTTGGTATACACATTTGAGTTGGATATGGTAAGTTGCTTGATTTTCTCCATCAAAAGATTGCAGCGGTTTTTGTTTTGGAATTACACAAATCTTTCTTCTCTTTCATCGTTTCTTCTCCAAACATTCTCCATTGAAGACAATCGTTGTTCTACACATTCTCTCTAAAATTTCCTCATTTTTTTTTCGTCGTACAAAATCGCTTTTATTGGAGCAGTCGTGCATCCTTTTCGTTTTCTTCAACAATGGAAGAAGGTAATTTAATTTGTTCCTATGTTGATTATTAAACTGATTTGTTTACTTAAAAACCGATTTGGTGGAGTAATCGTTCATTGCAATAAAGTTTTCTTAGCCTTTTTGTTTATATGTGTTATACAATTTCAGGGTTTAGTTTAAGATTGGCCGTGTTTGATTGTTCGACGCACGTTTCATGTATTCCCCAAGGGTTTACCAATCCTTGGGGCTAGGGTCTAGTATGTAGTAAGTAACACAACCGTCGCCAACGTCCACAAGTTTCAGGCATTCTTTTAGGATTTAGATATCATCTCGGCTAGGGAGTAGTTTTAACTGATAAACAAAATGTACAAATATTACTGGGTAATGGTTTTTATTGACTCTTTAATGGACGATTTCTGATCTGTAATGTATATGTTTGCTGAGCCGTTTTTTGCGATTTTATACAGTGGTGGTTGTACCTGAATGTTCTCCAGAATTGAAGCCCGTCGTTGGTCAGAAGTTCCAATCACTAGATTTTGCTTTTGTGTTTTACGATGTATATGCTCGCGTTGTTGGTTTTGATACGCGCAAACAAGGAATGAGGAAGACGGACGGTGTTACCACTTGGTATTATGTTGTATGCAATAGGGAAGGCAGCAAGAAGTCGAACGAGGATGACCAATTGAATGCACGTTCTGGTTTTTCTATGAAATGCAAAAGGTTATCCAAGCGTTGTGGTTGTAAAGTGAGCATATCGTTCAAGTTCTTCTCCGAAGGAGGACTTCCAGGTTATATTATTCAGGAGTTCAACGAGGTTCATAACCATTATATGGTTGAGTCAGAGCATCAGCATTTTATGACACTGAATCGAAAGTTGGATGATGTACATCACAAATTCATTCTTGATTGTTCCAAGGCTAATATAGGCCACACACTTACCTTTAAGGTGTTGAAGGAAATGTTGATGTATTTTGTTTTTCGGTTTAGTCTTATTATTCAATTCGTTGTCTTAGTCCTATTAGTCTTACCATTGTCAACATTTTATGCATAATAATTTTACATTTTTAATCTGTTAATGTACATTATTATTAATGAAGTTGTACATTATTGTTTACAACCACTTAACTTACTGTACACAATTATTCGAGTATAGTTCATAATTAGACATATTCTGTACATTATACATAATAACATTGTATTATTAAACTGTTAACGTACATTATTATTCATGAAGTTGTTCATTATTGTTCACAAGGACTTAACTTACTGTACATTATTATTCCAGTACAGTTCATTAATAAGAACATTCTGTACATTATTCGGTTAATTACATCCGTTATACAATTTCTATTCATTTTGTTGTACATTAATATTAAAATCCAGTTAACTTGTTCTACATTATTTTCTTCGTTTTTTACATTATTAAGCAGTAACGTGACATTATTCGGTACTTTACATCCATTATATGCTTTGTGTTAATGACATCATACACTAGTACCAAAATATTATTCTATTTGCAAGAAGTTCAGCGCACTAAATATTGTTCAAAACAGACCAAACCACAAGTCGGCTATTTTCCCTTCCAACGTGAGTTATCAAAAACATCATCCACCACAAGTTGGCTATGTATCCCAGAATCTCCTTTATGTTGAAATGGAGGATAGCTCCGAAACCCAGTTCATGAACAGCTTCCTTCTGCCGTGGAGTTAAGCTTTTTAAATAGTTCAGGAACTCGGTTGGGGTCCGTCGACAGTAGAGATGGTCGATTTTCTTCCCCCCCGGCTTCCTTTTCTTTGCGTCTTCATGAGAGGTACTCGTCTCGGCCCTTTGCTCAGCCAATCTCTCCCTGAACTTTTGCGCAATCGCAATCGGAAGAACATCATCCACCGCTTCGTCAATGTCCAACCTAGGCTGCTTCGCTGCTGTCCAATAATCAATAATGTATCGCATTAATATTATATAATGCACACTACTAACTTTATAGTGTACAAAAGGAAGCAAATAATGCACGAATGAATATAACATTATATCAACCATTGACCTTTTACGAAACCGATTGATGTAATTTAAAACAAAAAACATAATATACACCACTCCCTACAATAATGTACAAATGGCAGCAAATAATGCACAAATGAATATAACATTCACTCAATAACAGACATTTTATGAAACCGATTGATGTAACTCCAAACAAAAAACATAATGTACACCACTCCCTACAATAATGTACAAATACTCCAAGAATTCAAAAGGCAAATGCAAGAGATTGCTCACCTGCAGTCTGGGTGGGTTGGCTTTTGAAAGGTCGGCCTCTTTTCGTCATTCTGGATCTGTGAGCCGAACCAAAAATAAAAACCGGATAAGATTTTCTCTACCAAATCGCCCAATGCACAATTGTAAACTATTAATTACCTAAACTTCAATAATGGACAGAACCCTAGCAAAAATGTACACGATTTCATGCTTTACAGAAAAATTGACAACATATGTTAAAAAATCGTAAGAGTGTGTCAGATAACTAAAATTGACCAATACACACATCTAAAGCAACAATGAACTAAAAGGGGTAAATAATGAAGATAAACCTACAACAAATGAACAAGCTGTTATGAATTACCAATCAAATCGACCAAATTTTTGCCAAAATAGTGATCGCGTTTAGTAGAAAACTCTGAATCTTCGACTTTATGGTATTTTTACGACTAAAATCTACTCCGGGACTGCTCTATTACCGAAAATCGAAACTTTGTAACCCTACCTTGTTGTCGATTGCAAATCTTCCACCGATTAAAACGTTGTTGCGTCAAATGAAGGGCGTTAATCCGGCATAAATCGAATCTTCCAGTGAAGTTTGTCCGATTTTGCAGAGGATAGTGTTTAGAAATGAGAGAGAAAGGGTTTTGATCGTGGGTTGAGGGATGAGAGAGGTATTGTGTGAGAGAGAGTGATTGGATGGAAGGTCAACCGGTTTCAATGAATATCCCGTTGAATTATCGCGCCTTCCATTTTGAAACGTGTGGAATCCCCTGTTTGTTTACAGTTATACCCTTACAATGTTCAAAATTGAACTAATAATGCAACACGGGATCACATATCTCCTCTTAATCTAGTCTGTCCATTCCACTAATCTAATGGTTGATATTAAGTAAGAACTTAACACTAAAGGGGCAATAGGACCTTAATGCTCCCCTATATATGTATATATATATATAGGGAGATAATCAAAATAAAAATGCATTTAAATCCAGAAATGCAGCCCAAATCTTGGCCCTAGGATTATATGATCTAATGGTCAATAATTAAGCAATTTCAGGTCATATTATAATATTTGGGTTTAATGTCATGCTAAGATCATTTTAGGTCATGGTTTGTTAGCATGACCTAAAAGTGCCCTACGTATGATATTGTTCTGCATTTCTGTATTTAAATCTAGTTTTGCATAGATCAACCCTATATATATATATATATATAGTTGTGATCATATGATAACCCCTAAATCACGTAATAACCCTATAACCAAATCTGGACCACACGTTTTTAAAATCACGCGGTCTAGATTCAAACATAGATTTACTTCATAAAAAAAAGGCGCGGGGGTAAATACGTCATTTCGCTCATTTAAATTTCTGAATTTTGCTCCATTCTTTCTCTCTTTCTCAGTTCGATTCTTTCCTATTCTCCGCGATTTGGTTTCAGATTTCCATAATCTCCAGATTTCCATAATCTCCAGATTTCCTTCCGATTATTTCCATAGACTCCAGATTTCCTTCCGATTATTTCAATAGACTCCAGATTTCCTTCCGATTATTTCAGTAGACTCCAGATTTCCTTCCGATTTGGTTTATTATTCAATAATCTTCAGATTTTCATTGATTATCTGTTCAATAGCTGTCAGAATTTGCTTCGATGGAGACGTAGCAAATAACGAAGGTAACAATCATTATCTATTATTTAGCTTATTGATTGTGTTCATATTTTATTTTATTGATCGTTTTGATTCATGTATTGAATTTGTTTTTTGATGAATATTAGCTGTCGATTGGTTTATGTTTCTGATGTACTGAAATTCTTATTTAATTAAATTATGTATTGCCGTTTTTGTGTTAACATGATAGTTTTGGCTTATAAATTTTAGGTTTGCATCATAAAATGATAGTTTTGCCGGATACAATGATATTCTGAGTTGATAGTTTTTGGTGTATAAAATGATACTTTCAGCCGATAGAATGATACTTTCAGCCGATAGAATGATAGTTTTGTCGGTTAGAATGATACTTTCAGCCGATAGAATGATAGGTATTTTTGGTGTATAAAATGACATTTTTGTTTAATAAAATGATACTTTTACCTTATAAAATGATAATCTAAGAGGATAAAATGACAGTTAGCTTATAAAAATGATAGTTTAGCTGGAGAAATTGCATTTAAGCTGATAAAATGATACTTTTTCCGGATAGAATGATACTTTCAGCCGATAGAATGATATGTATTTTTGGTGTATAAAATGACATTTTTGTTTAATAAAATGATACTTTTACCTTATAAAATGATAATATAAGCGGATAAAATGACAGTTAGCTTATAAAAATGATAGTTTAGCCGGAGAAATTGCATATAAGCTGATAAAATGATACTTTAACGTGACAAAATGACATAAAACTGATAAAATGATACTTTTGTCAGATAGAATGATACTTTCAGCCGATAGAATGATAGGTATTTTTGGTGTATAAAATGACATTTTTGTTTAATAAAATGATACTTTTACCTTATAACATGATAATCTAAGCGGATAAAATGACAGTTAGCTTATAAAAATGATAGTTTGGCTGGAGAAATTGCATATAGGCAGATAAAATGATACTTTAACCTGACAAAATGACATAAAACTGATAAAAGGATACTTTTGCCGGATAGAATGATACTTTCAGCCGATAGAATTATAGGTATTTTTGGTGTATAAAATGACATTTTTGTTTAATAAAATGATACTTTTACCTTATAAAATGATAATTTAAGCGGATAAAATGACAGTTAGCTTATACAAATGATAGTTTAGCTGGAGAAATGCATATAAGCTGATAAAATGGTACTTTAACGTGACAAAATGACATAAAACCGATAAAATGATAGTTTTGCCGGATAGAATGATACTTTCAGCCGATAGAATGATAGTTTTGCCGGGTAAAATGATACTTTCAGCCGATAGAATGATAGGTATTTTTGGTGTATAAAATGACATTTTTGTTTAATAAAATGATCCTTTTACCCTATAAAATGATAATCTAAGCGGATAAAATGACAATTAGCTTATAAAAATGATAGTTTAGCTTGAGAAATTGCATTTAAGCTGATAAAATGATACTTTAACGTGATAAAATGACATAAAACCGATAAAATGATAGTTTTGTCCGATAGAATGATACTTTCAGCCGATAGAATGATAGTTTTGCCGGGTAGAATGATATTTTCAGCCGATAGAATGATAGGTATTTTTGGTGTATAAAATGACATTTTTGTTTAATAAAATGATACTTTTACCTTATAAAATGATAATCTAAGCGGATAAAATGATAGTTAGCTTATAAAAATGATAGTTTAGCTGGAGAAATTGCATATAAGCTGATAAAATGATACTTTAACGTGACAAAATGACATAAAACTGATAAAATGACATTAAAATGATAAAATGATAGTTTCTGATGATAGATTTTCCTGATAAAATAATACTCTGAGTTGATAAAATGATACGTTTTCTGATTTGTAGGTTTGTACATTCCTGTTTGTGATGATGCTTTGAAGCCAATGATTGGTATGAAATTCAATACATTAGTAGAAGCATCTGGTTTCTATGAACACTATGCCCGTTCAGTTGGTTTTGGCATTCGTAAACTGGGCAACAAATCAGTTCATGGTATTATTAAGTGGCAGTATTTGGCTTGCAGCAGACAAGGCTCTAAGAGTTTTATACCTGGTCATGCATCCAAATCAACTGAAGTGTCTGTTAAGAGGCGTAGGTGTCGGTCGTTTAGGTGTGAATGTCTTGCTAAGCTCAACTTGAGATATTTTTCAGATGGTATTAGCAGCGGGTATGAGGTTTATCAGTTTGTTGAGTATCATAATCACTTAATGGTTGCGGATGAGCATAGGCATTTTATGACGGCCAATCGCAGTCTGGATCCTATCCATCGAAGTTTTATGGAGGATTGCGGCAGGTGTAATATTGGTCCCACTCAAACATTCAAACTTTTGAAGGAGATAATGGGTGGACCTGAAAATGTTGGATGTGATATTATTGATATTAGAAATGGTTATCGTGATATTATGTCCAATATTGATGGTTCAGATGCTCAAATGATTTTTGATTATATGCGTTCTCAAAAGGAATTATCTGATGCCTTCTATTATGAAATTGAGGTAGGATCTCATGGAAAGTTAACTAAACTCTTCTGGGATGATGCCATTTCAAGACGAAATTATCATATGTTTGGTGATGTAATTTCATTTGATTCAACATACAACACTAACATGTATATTACTTTTGTTGCTAAAAGACCTAAAATGATAATTTTTGCTGATACAATGATACTTTTTGCTGATAAAATGATAGTCATAGCTGATAAACTGATATTTTTCTGTATGTATGAAAATATAACTCAGTTTTATGTTATGTTTTGAAGGTATTGCATGATTTTTGCTCCATTCACTGGAAAAGATAACCATTCCAGAGCAGTTACATTTGGAGCTGGATTGTTATCAAGTGAAGGCAGAGACTCATATTCTTGGTTGTTTGGCTGTTTTGTTCGATGTATGGGGGTTGCACCCAAAATGATTATCACTGATCAAGATTGGGGGATGAAACTTGCTGTTCAACAAGTACTTTTACAAACAAGGCACCGATGGTGCATGTGGCATATTATGGTTAAGGCGTCAGATAAGTTGCCCAAATCCTTGCTTGGTAGTGAAGATTTCAAAAAAGAGTTTAATGCATGTGTTTGGTCTGATTTGTTAAAGCCTGATGAGTTTGATATAATATGGAATGATATTATGGAACGGTATGGATTAGAAGACGTCCACTGATTTGGATCGATGTTTGAAGATAGAGAATTCTGGGTTCCTGCTTATTTTCGAGATTTTCCCATGGGGTCGCTTCTTAGGACTACATCGATGTCTGAATCAGAGAATAGCTTTTTTAAAAACTACACAAAGCCTCGTGCAAATCTTGTACAGTTCATGAATTTCTTTAACTGTGCTGTTGGAGATCAAAGGAATGCCAATTCACGATTGAACTACTTGGATTACTCAACTATTCCTGATTTGTCAACCCAATTGCCTATTGAGAAGCATGCATCTACAATCTACACTGATAATATTTTCAAACATGTACAACAGGAAATAAGTATGGTATGTGAGATTGTTTCGATAACTGTTGAGGATAACATCAAGATGCATAATGTCAAGGACCAATATCGTAGAACATGGGATGTTAAGTATGATTGTAAGCAAGACACATTCGAGTGTAGTTGTAAGAAGTTTTCCAGAATTGGTTTGTTATGCTGTCATATATTTTGTTTGTTGAAGAATAAGTCTGCTAATCTAATTCTTGAGAAATATTTTGGTCGAAGGTGGTTGAAGAGCTCTTTACTAAAGGCAGCACATGGTCTACCATCTGAGGAAATACAACCATTTGAACGTGTGCTCCATTTTTAACCTTATTGTAAAAACTCTACTTTTTCAGTCAGAGAAATGATAGTATTTATTGTAATAATGTTATCTTTTACCTTGCAGATTTGGATGAAAAGCAGGAAGTTAAGAAAAAGTTGTTCTCCAACTTTTATCGATTAGTCCAAAAGTCTGAGGGAAGTATGGATCATCTGTCTTTGTTATGTGTTGGTCTTGATGATTTGGAAGAGCATATATTTGGAAATTGTGCAATACCTTCAGTCATTGAAAAGAAAAAGATGGTTGAGGAATTTTATGGAATGGCAGTACCTGATGTAATTGATGTACATCCTCCAGATGTTGTTAGAACCAAAGGATCAGCTAGTGACAAAGTATCAAAGAGGGAGAGTGCAATAAGGAAAGCAAATAAGCCTCTACGACGGTGTGGTAAATGTCATGAGATGGGTCGTCATGATTCAAGAAATTGTGGTAGAGTCAATGAGAAGACAGATTGAAGCCATTTGATATAAAATGATACTTTCAGCCGATAAAATGATACTTTCAGCCAATAAAATGATAGATATTTTTAGTGTATAAATGATAGGTTTACTATATAAAATGATAGTTTTGCCGTATAGAATGATACTCTGAGTTGATAAAATGATAAATGTTACGCGCAGCAGATAAAATGATATTTCTAACCTATAAAATGACAAAATTATACTTGCAGCCGATAAAATGATATTTCTGACTGATAGAATAATACTTTGAGTTGATAAAATGATACTTTTGTTTATAAAATGATACATTGGTCATAAAATGACACTTTAACCTGATAAAATGATAATATAAGCTGATAAAATGACAACAACCTTATAAAAAGATATATAAGCTGGAGAAATGGCATATAAGTTGATAAAATGACATAAAAATGATAGTTTTGCCGGATAGAATGATACTTTAAGTTGATAAAATGATACTTTTGTCTAATAAATGTTAGGTTTACTATATAAAATTATAGTTTTGCCGGATAGAATAATACTCTGAGTTGATAAAATGATAAATGTTACTCGCAGTAGATAAAATCATATTTCTAACCTATAAAATGACAAAATGATACTTGCAGCTGATAAAATGATATTTCTGATTGATAGAATGATACTTTGAGTTGATAAAATGATACTTTTTGTTTATAAATGTTAGATTTACTGAATAAAATTATAGTTTTGTAAGGGCAAAATTGTCATTTCGTTTTCAAATTGGCGCGTCGATAGAAAACGTGAACTAGACGCTAAATTTAATTTCTCTGACACTCGAACCCTCCAATTCGCTTCCAAACTCTCCGATCGCATTCAAACCGTAGTTTCTTCAGTTTCGAAGGTAAATCCATCCAAAATTCTATAATATGACGTCGGAAAACCCTCAAGCATCATCGAAGAAAGGTTGGATGAAGTTTTTTACGTATTTTACTTTTGTTTTTGCTTGATTTTATCATTTTTCCTGCGATTCTCCTTTTTTTTATATTCTATAGTTTTTTAGTGTAGATTTAGAGTTACATATGACAGCATGATGAATTTACTTTGAATTTACTTCATACTTGGTTTTGTATCATCAATACATACCTTGTTCCATATCCTAACTCAGCCGTTTTTAGATTCTAAATCAGCGGTTTATTCGAAGAAGTTTATCATTATTTAGTATCTCAGTGAATAATTTTGAGCTATATTAAGTGTGTATTCATGAATTTGACCACTTTTTTTGTATGTCTTCCAGCCTCAAAGCGTGGGAGCTCACAAACCAACGATGAAGAAGAAATGCTTTCCAGAAAGAAACAGAATAAAGGAAAGAGTGTTATGGAAGTACCTTCGTCTGATGAAATTAAAAGTTCAATTTGGGAGGCTGCAGATGCTATTAGTAAAATGATGAGGTATATAAAGGATGCTCCAGGAAATACCAATAACACCAATTGCTTCAAAGTTGTAGCTATAAATGCACTAAAGATGGTTGGTGTTGAGGTTGATCAAGGGGAGCAAGCTGTGTCTAAGACAATTGAAAACATGACACAAGTTATGGAAGAGGATCAAGAAGATGATCCAGAATGGATTCAGCTTATGGAAAATATGATGGAAGCCCATGATGAAAAATGCAAATTAGTGAATGAAGGCACATCAATTTTGCCTGATATTAACTTGGGAAAGAAACCAGTAAGTTGAAGATTAGGAAACAATTTATTTACTTCTTTGAGTTTTTATTCATATGTTATATCACATTTCACTATTTGCAGGAGACAAATGATTATAATCCTTCAACCGAAATAGTAGTTTACAATCCAGAAAAGGTAAGTGTTAAGCAATGATATATCTTATCCATTCACCAACACTTTTAACAAACATGAAGTGAACTATATGTCTTATATAGTGAAGTTTTCGTATCATTCTTGCCCTGACAGGCAATTGCTAGGATTAAACAATTGGAGAGGATGGTCCAGGCCAAAACAAAGTTTACATTGAAGGAGTCACAAATCTTTTTGTGGATTATGAAAACATATGAATTAAATGAGTAAGATTTATATTATAGTTGTGATTTAGAAGAAAAATATACAAAAGATGTGCTAACACACACACATATTTGAACAGGGAGCCATAGTGTATGATGATAATGTCATAACGGTAACAAAAAGAGAATTCTGTTCACTATTGCCACGTACTCTAATAGAAGTGGGTGTGATCAATGCATGGGCTTCTTATTTGAATAATATGGAAGGATACAGGGCTCTATCTTCATCAAGGCGCCTCTTTTTCACAACATACCCATCCGTAAGAATAATATAAATTTTGAAAAATAAATTGCATGGTATATGTTCATTATAAAGCATGTCTATATATATGCTTGTCTATCATCTTCATCAGCAGCAGCATCGGGAAGTTTCTCTCCTAATACACAAAAAATTTCAGTGTGTTAAACGATTTATGTCATTATATAAAGTCAAAGTATCATTTTATCCACTGAAACTATCATTTTATCCCTTGAAACCATTATTTTATCAAGTGCAACTATAATTATATCAAGTGCAACTAGAAAGTTTATCATTTTACCCACTGAAACTATCATTTTATTCCCAGAACCTATCATTTTTAATTATTTCCATCCAGATTTGACTTGTCTCATCTTTCAGCTGTATACAATTGTTGACCGGCCTTATGGGGTCGACCTCATGACTCTGATTGATAGATTCTGTGACAATGTACAAACTGAGGTTGAACAAATTCTGTATTTCAAATGGGACGATGTAGATTTGGTAAATACTGAACACAATTGATTATTTGTTATATTACTAATTGTTTTTGTTCTGAAATTATTATTATTATCTATGTAGGTGTTCTTTCCAATATGTGCTGCAGAACATTACTATACCATATGCTTCAGATTTAGTACTAAAAGTATAGTAGTGATTGACAATTCGAAGAACGCTGACGATGAGGACGTATTAATCAAATATGGAGGCATACCTGAAAACTTTGTAAGTATACATGATATATAGTGAAGTATTTTTGTGATTACAGTGAAGTATAGCACTCTTTATAGTGAACTATATTTGATATTCATAATGATATATTGCAGATATTGTTTTTTTGTCATTTTTTGACAAAAATGGGGTATCACAACCAAAGCAAATCAATAAAGGATGCAAGCATAGTAAGGCTCAAAATGCCTTGGAGAACAACATCTAATGTAGAAGATTGTGGAGTTTTTTTTATGCGACATTTGGAATGTTATTATCGAGAGCGTGAACAAGATTGGAATTGTGGATTAACTGCAAGAAGCAAGGGTATACTCCAAAGACTAAGAGCAAAGTATTGCAGCGCATTATTATTGTCGGAAAAAAACCATGAGTCATTGAATAACTTGTCACTAGCATCAAAGCATTATGAAGAATATGGGAAAACAAATAATACAGATGTGGAAAAAATGATTGTAAACTTCAAGCGTTCATGAACTATTGTAGAAAACTTCATTTAAATTCAGTAGCAAGTACTTATTGTACATTAATATCTTGTTTACTATTTAATTCAATGTTGTGTTGTATCTATTTACTTCACTGAATAGGGAACTAGTGTTTTGTGAACAAGAGTGAAGTAAGATACGAATAAGAGTGATGTGTTTTGCTTGATAAAATGATACTTTTACTGATTTGTAGGTATGTACAAAAGCGCGGGGTAAATATGTAATTTCCCTCATTTAATTTCTGAATTTCGCCAAAGAATACTTAAAATGATAAAATGATATATGTTAGGTTTATTGCATAGAATGATAGTTTTGCCGGATAGAATGATACTCTGAGTTGATAAAATGATACTTTTGATTGACTGATAAAATGATAAAATGATAGGTTTATTGCATAGATTGATTGTTTTGCCGGATAGAATGATACTCTGAGTTGATAAAATGATACTTTTGACTGTCTGATAAAATGATAAAATGATAGGTTTATTGCATAGAATGATAGTTTTGCCGGATAGAATGATACTCTGAGTTGATAAAATGGTACTTTTGACTGACTGATAAAATGATAAAATGATATATGTTAGGTTAATTGCATAGAATGATAGTTTTTCCGGATAGAATGATACTCTGAGTTGATAAAATGATACTTTTAGCTTATAAATGTTAGGTTTACTGCATAAAGTTATAGTTTTGCCGGATAGAATGATAGTTTTGCCGGGTAGAATGATACTTTCAGCCGATAGAATGATAGGTATTTTTGGTGTATAAAATGACATTTTTGTTTAATAAAATGATACTTTTACCTTATAAAATGATAATCTAAGCGGATAAAATGACAGTAACCTTATAAAAATGATAGTTTAGCTGAAGAAATTGCATATAAGCTGATAAAATGATACTTTAACGTGACAAAATGACATAAAACTGATAAAATGATAGTTTTGCCGGATATAATGATACTTTCAGCCGATAGAATGATAGTTTTGCCGGGTAGAATGATACTTTCAGCCGATAGAATGATAGGTATTTTTTGTGTATAAAATGACATTTTTGTTTAATAAAATGATACTTTTACCTTATAAAATGATAATCTAAGCGGATAAAATGACAGTAATCTTATAAAAATGATACTCTTAGTTGATAAAATGATACGTTTACTGCTTTGTCATAAAATGATAGGTTTATTTCATAGAATGATAGTTTTGCCAGATAGAATGATACTCTAAGTTGATAAAATGATACTTTTGACTGACTGATAAAATGATATATGTTAGGTTTATTGCAAAGAATGATAGTTTTGCCCGATAAAATGGTACTCTGAGTTGATAAAATGATACTTTTGCCTATAGAATGATACTCTGAGTTGACAAAATGATAGTTTTGCCGGATAGAATGATACTCTGAGTTTATAAAATGATAAATGTTACTCGCAGAAGATAAAATCGTATTTCTAACGTATAAAATGATAAAATGATACTTGCAGCCGATAGAAATATATGAGGGCAAAGTTGTCATTTCGTTTTCAAATTGGCGCCTCGATAGAAAACGTGAACTAGACGCTAAATTTGATTTCTCTGACACTCAAACCCTTCGAATCGCATCCAAACCCTCCGAATCGCTTCCAAACTCTCCGATCGCATTCAAACCGTAGTTTCTTCAGTTTCGAAGGTAAATCCATCCAAATTCTGTAATATGACGTCGGAAAACGCTCAAGCATCAAAGAAGAAAGGTTGGATGAAGTTTTTTGCTTATTTTACTTTTGTTTTTGCTTGATTTTATTATTTCTACTGCGATTCTCCTTTTTTTAGATTCTATAGTTTTTTAGTGTAGATTTAGAGTTACATATGACAACATGATGAAATTACTTCGAATTTACTTCATACCTTGTTCTATATCCTAACTCAGCAGTTTTTACATTCTAAATCAGCAGTTTATTTGAAGAAGTTTATCAGTGTGTATAGCAAATGTGTGACTATAGCGGCAAAACTCATATTGATAAAGCGAATAGTTGAGATCCTTTAGTTTATCAGTATCTGCAGCCATATCCTAACCTCATGACCTTATTAAAACGCTTTGGTTTAAAAAAATGTATGCAGCAATAATGCAGATTCGAAGAAGTTTATATGAGTACTGATTTTGTGATTAGTGTTTTGTTCTAACCTCCTGACCTTAAGTGACAAGTTTTGCTCTCTCTCCTGTTTTGAACTCATTGAAATTTAGGTGATAAAATGATAGTTTCAGAATATAAAATTATATTTTCAGGTGATAAAATGATAGTTTAATGTGATAAAATCATAGTTTCAGGTGTTAAAATGATACTTTGACTTTATATAATGACATAAATCGTTTAACGCGCTGAAATCATTTGTGTATTAGGAAACAACATTCCTGATGCTGTTGCTGATGATGATGTTAGACTCTTAATGTTGATTTCAGAAGGTAAAATGATATATCTTTTGTGTATTAATGATAAATCTCTAAATTGAAAATGATAGTTTCAGGGGATAAAATTATAGTTGCACTTGATAAAATTATGGTTTCAGGAGATAAAATGATAGTTTCAGGTGATAAAATGATAGTTTTAGGGGATAAAATGATAGTTTCAGGTGATAAAATGATAGTTTTAGGGGATAAAATGATAGTTTCAGGGGATAAAATGATAGGTTCAGTGATAAAATGATACTTTTCAAATGATAAAATGATAGTTTAAGTTGGTAAAATAATAAACTTACTAGTTGCACTTGATAAAATTATAGTTGCACTTCATAAAATGATGGTTTCGGGGGATAAAATGATAGTTTCAGTGGATAAAATGATACTTTTACTTTATATAATGACATAAATCGTTTAACACACTGAAATCTTTTGTGTATTAGGAACAAACATTCCTGATGCTGGTGCTGATCATGATGATAGACAAGTAGTGATGGTTTCAGAAGGTAAAATGATAAATCTTTTGTTTATTAATGATAAATCTATAAATTGAAAATGATAGTTTCAGAAGGTAAAATGATAGTTGCACTTGATAAAATGATAGTTGCAGGGGATAAAATTATTGTTTCAGGGGATAAAATGACAGTTTCAGTGTGTAAAATGATAGGTTCAGTGATAAAATGATAAAATGATAGTTTCTTGGAATAAAATGATAGTTTCAGTAGGTAAAATGATAAACTTACTAGTTGCACTTGATAAAATGATAGTTTCAGGGGGTAAAATTATAGTTTCTGGGGATAAAATGATACTTTGACTTAATATAATGACATAAACCGTTTAACACACTGAAATCTTTTGTGTAATAGGTGATGTTGCTGCTGCTGCTGATGATGATGATAGAATATTGGCTGATGAAATAAAAAGTATAAAAAATAACAAGAAAAGAAAGAATGATGACGCAAGTAAGAAGAAGGCTGCTGCAAAGAAGGGGAAGAAAATAGTTCTTCAAGATGATGCAGCCATTGACTCACCAACCTTGGCAGGAAGAAGGAATACTGACTTCTTCGTTAACATGCTCGATTCTCTAAACAAGAATCAAAGAAGAGCGGTTAGAGAGATTGGGTTTGGCGCACTCCTACACTTCAAAATAAGAAGTTTCCCACGATCATTGGCTTATTATCTGATTTACAACTTTAACCATAATAGTTGTTCTATTAAATTGAACAGCGGGGAATCACTATTTTTAGATGATGAAGATGTTCATATTACTCTTGGGTTCCCTACTGGACCTTTACTTATGAGTAGGAACAAATTTCAGAAAAATATTAACATTAAAAGTGAAATTGCTAGATTCTGTAAAGGTGGAGAAAAAAATATGGTTCCAGATTATGTTGTAGGACAGATGATGAAAGACGAAGAAGGCGGTGACTGGTTCAAATTGAATTTTATGATTCTGGTTGAGTATGACTTGATCAACACCCCTGCTGATGGAAATCTGAGCCCACAAGTTTTTGATTACATAGCTGATGTGAAGAAGATCAAAGAATACAATTGGTGTGGCTATGTCATATCCAAACTGCTTGAAACACAAAAGCGATGGAAAAATAACACAAGAAAGATATTTACCGGACCAGTCATCTTTGTAGTGGTAAGAATATATTTTTTTCCATTGTCTATGAATCTATTTACAGAAAAACTAATATTTAGTTTTTGTTAATGTAGTTACGTCGATAGAATTGTGTTTCAAAAAAAAAATGGTGCCAAGATGCTATCCAATAGTTAAGGGTTGGACTGCCGAACTGCTGAAGGAAAGGCAAAGAGCAGAAATGAGTGCTTCAGAGTTTGGTCTCGGTCATAAGTATGACCGATATATAAAGCAAAAACATGAACAGAACGATGAAGTTGATGAATCTGAATCTGAAGATGATGTACTTGAAGATGTACAATCATTGGAGATGAAAGATCAGGGCAAAGAGGGGACAACCAGTGGAGGTCAACAAAAGACTTTCATAGATCAATGGAAGGAGGCTGCTAGTGAGTGTAAAGCCTCAATGTCAAAAATTGTCGATGTCCTTGAAGCAACACCGGTTGAAATCAGGAATTGTAATAGCTTTAAGATTATCTGTGACACAACAAGAAATGCAATGGGAATCAGAGAGGAAGGTACGCAGAGTGTCACAGAAAGACAGAAATCAATGTCAGATGCTTTGAGCAATGATGATATTGATGATCCTGAATTTATCGATATCATGATTGAACTTACTAAAGCTGCTGAGAGGACTTATATACTGAAAAATAGGGATGAGTTCCCTACATTCACTCTGATTCCCGAATATGACCAGACTCCTGATGAGAATCCCAAAAGGATATAGAGAAGGAAAAAATTCCAGAGAAGGAAATGGTTAATAAAGCAGCTCAAGAAGAGAAGGAAAAAGTTCCAGATAAAGAAGTTGAATTGCCTCTCAATGATGAATTTGAGGTAACTTTTAAAAATAATTGTTTATATGGTTAAGATGATATAGGTTTGATGATGTTCTTTGGTTGCTCTGTTTTATTTGAAAAATAATACTTTTGCATCATAAAATGATAGTGTAAGGGGATAAAATGATAGTTTCAAATGATAAAATTATACTTTTGCATAAAATGATAGTTTCAGTGGGTAAAATCATAGGGTTCATTGATAAAATGATACTTTTGCATCATAAATGATAGTTTCAAATGATAAAATGATACTTTTGCATGAAATGATAAAATGATAGTTTCTTTGAAATAAAATGATAGTTTCTGTGGGTAAAATGATAGGTTCAGTGATAAAATGAAATTTTTGTTTCATAATGATAGCTTTAGATTTTTGGCTGATAAAATGATAATATGAGTTCCATTGGGTAAAATAATATCCCTTATGTCAATAACAATTTATATTTTTGATTGAAAGGACGAAAGAGCATGTGCCATAATATCCACTGTCATGGAGGATATACATGGTGAAACCGGAGATGATGAAGTTTTAAAAGACAGAGAAGATGTTTTGAAAAAGGCCAAATGGAAGAAGAATGTTTCCCAAGAACCTGTAGTTGAAAAGGAGAAAGTGCCCAGAACAACAAAGAAAATTGTTGAAGCACTGTGCTCTGCCTACAATGTCAGGGCAGTAAATATAAAAGGAAAACTGAATAAAGAAGAGAAGGAAATTGTGTACTGGTTGATGACACATGAAGAAAGCGAACTGTAAGTTTTGAATTATATAATTATATTCTTATTAAATTCTTTTACCTAACATTAAATATGATTTTGAGATCAGTTATGAGATGGTTTGTGAGAACGACATGATCAGCATGTTCAAGATTGATTTCCACACCCTTGCTCCACGTACGTACGTCAGTATCAACATCATAGATGCATGGGCTGTGTACCTCAACTACAATGAAAAATTCAAATCAAATGCATCTCCGAGTCGTCTTTTCATTAACACCACACCTACGGTACAGTAAACAGGTAAATAAGTAATAGCGTTACATTAAAAGTTAAATTTATTTACAAAAATGTAAACATGATAGGTATACAATATTGCTGCGAGGAAACCTGATTGGACTCAACCCGAGGCGCAGGAAAAATTCTGCACAGCATTAAATGAATTTGTGTCAAAGATTGAAAATTAGATATTCTTTCCGATATGGGCGCACGATCATTTTTATATCATGTGCTTCAATCTCAAAATTCAAATGCTGGATGTGATTGACAATGCTCTGGTTACGGAAGAGATGGTAAAGCACAAATATGGAGGTGCACCAGCTATTCTGGTATGTTTAGTTAAATGCATTCAATATCAGTTAGTACCAAAACATAATATCATTTTTAATCAACCTCATGTATGTTTTGTGTTATTTGAATAGAAAATTTTCTTCCGAAATTATCTTGGAAATGGTGTTAATCCAACAATGGAGAGTATTGTCAAAACGTCAAAAATCAGACACATGACTCTACCATGGCAGAACGATACAAATAAAGTTGACTATGGAGTTTATGTGATGCGCAACATGGAGACTTACATGGGTGGTCCAGTTCGTAACTGGAATTCAGGTTTAGCGAAGAACGGGACAGAGGCGTTCATAAAACTTCGTGCCAAATATACTGAAGCATTGCTTGTTGGAGAAACTAACAAGAAGGCTTTTCAGCCATTTTCAATGATACAGCAGAAGTTTTAGAATGATAGGAAAAAAGGGGAAATCAATGTTGAAAAGATGATTAGAGAATTTGAACCCCGTAAAGATGGGTTCTAGTTGTAATAGTAACTTGTAAGACATTTTGTCACGTTAAAGTATCAATTTATCAGCTTATATGTCATTTCTTCAGCTTATATATCATTTTATAAGGTTACTGTCATTTTATCCGCTTAGAATATCATTTTATCAGGTTAAAGTGTCAGCTTATATAGTTTCAGGGGCTAAAATAATAGTTGCACTTGATAAAATATCATTTTTCAGGGGATAAAATGATAGTTCAGGGTATAAAATGATAGTTTGAGGGGATAAAATGATAGTTTCACAAGGTAAAATGATAGTTAGACTTGATAAAATTATAGTTACACTTGATAAAATGATAATTTTAGCTTATACATTTTAGGTTTACTGCTTAAAATGATAGTTTTGCTTCATAGAATGATATTCTGAGTTGATAAAATGATACTTTTGCAGATAGAATGATACTCTAAGTAGATAAAATGATACTTTTGGCTTATAAATGTTAGGTTTGATGCATAAAATGATACTTTTGCCTCATAGAATGATACTCTGAGTTAATAAAATGATACTTTTGCCGATAAAATGATAGTCTGAGTTGATAAAATGATAGTTTTGCTTGATAGAATGATATTCTGAGTAGATAAAATGATACTTTTAGCGATAAAATGATAGTTTTGCCGGATAGAATGAAACTTTCAGCCGATAGAATGATAGGTATTTTTGGTGTATAAAATGACATTTTTGTTTAATAAAATGATACTTTTACTTGATAAAATGACAGTAACCTTATAAAAATGATACTCTGAGTTGATAAAATGATACGTTTACTGCTTTGTAGGTTTGTATATTATATATTGTGCCGATTATATTACGTTTATTGCATAGAATGATAGTTTTGCCGATAGAATGATACTCTAGGTAGATAAAATGATACTTTTGGCTTATAAATGTTTGGTTTAATGCATAAAATGATAGTTTTGACGCATAGAATGATACTCTGAGTTGATAAAATGATACTTTTGCCGATAAAATGATAGTCTGAGTT
The DNA here is from genome assembly GCF_004379255.2 of Salvia splendens. Taxonomy (NCBI): domain Eukaryota; kingdom Viridiplantae; phylum Streptophyta; class Magnoliopsida; order Lamiales; family Lamiaceae; genus Salvia; species Salvia splendens. The sequence continues at coordinate 23,518,704 of NC_056032.1, read as the reverse complement.
GATAAAATGATAGTTTTGCTTGATAGAATGATACTCTGAGTAGATAAAATGATACTTTTGGCGATAGAATGATAGTTTTGCTGTATAGAATGATACTTTCAGCCGATAGAATGATAGTTTTGCCGGGTAGAATGATACTTTCAGCCGATAGAATGATAGGTATTTTTCGTGTATAAAATGACATTTTTTTAATAAAATGATACTTTTACCTGATAAAATAATAATCTAAGCGGATAAAATGACAGTAAGCATATAAAAATGATAGTTTAGCTGGAGAAATTGCATATAAGCTGATAAAATGATACTTTCACGTGACAAAATGACATAAAACTGATAAAATGATAGTTTTGCCGGATAGAATGATACTTTCAGCCGATAAAATGATAGTTTTGCCGGGTAGAATGATACTTTCAGCTTATAGAATGATAGGTATTTTTGGTGTATAAAATGACATTTTTGTTTAATAAAATGATACTTTTACTTGATAAAATGACAGTAACCTTATAAAAATGATACTCTGAGTTGATAAAATGATACGTTTACTGCTTTGTAGGTTTGTATATTATGTATTGTGCGGATTATATTACGTTTATTGCATAGAATGATAGTTTTGCCGATAGAATGATACTCTAGGTAGATAAAATGATACTTTTGGCTTATAAATGTTTGGTTTAATGCATAAAATGATAGTTTTGCCGCATAGAATGATACTCTGAGTTGATAAAATGATACTTTTGCCGATAAAATGATAGTCTGAGTTGATAAAATGATAGTTTTGCTTGATAGAATGATACTCTGAGTAGATAAAATGATACTTTTGGCGATAGAATGATAGTTTTGCCGTATAGAATGATACTTTTAGCCGATAGAATGATAGTTTTGCCGGGTAGAATGATACTTTCAGCCGATAGAATGATAGGTATTTTTCGTGTATAAAATGACATTTTTTTAATAAAATGATACTTTTACCTGATAAAATAATAATCTAAGCGGATAAAATGACAGTAAGCATATAAAAATGATAGTTTAGCTGGAGAAATTGCATATAAGCTGATAAAATGATACTTTCACGTGACAAAATGACATAAAACTGATAAAATGATAGTTTTGCCGGATAGAATGATACTTTCAGCCGATAGAATGATAGTTTTGCCGGGTAGAATGATACTTTCAGCTTATAGAATGATAGGTATTTTTGGTGTATAAAATGACATTTTTGTTTAATAAAATGATAC